>NC_036256.1:4931890-5072607 GCF_002742605.1 Olea europaea var. sylvestris | reverse complement strand
ACATGTAATATTTTTTAAAACTTCTCCCTTTTTTTTTTTTTTTTTTTTTGGTGGGGGGAGGGGTGCATGTAGCATTGCCCTTAGAAGTATGCATTAGCACTCATTCAATAAATCTTTAATTCCTAAATCGAGCTGAGTGCTGGATATCGTCTTCCCAAAAATTTTGGGGTTATTCTTTTCGTACTTCAATTTTGTAATTTTGAGTTTTGTATTTTAAGTGCCTATTTTGAAATTACTGAAAACATGTTCTCGTTGTCAGTCTAGAAAATTGTTTCTCAAAGCATAAGACTAGAAAATGCGTTTACTTTGACATTTTGAGAATATTTTTTTATAATATTTTATTCAAAAATCTGATTATTCAATAAAATTTAATAGTTTAATGTTAATATAGTATTAAAGATAGCATTAGTTGAACTTTATAGAATTATTTCATGTTAACCGTTGGATTTTATTTTTATTTTAAACTAGTAACCAACTTCAATTTTTGTTCCAATTTGACCATTATGCACGTCTCCATGATTAAAGCTTATTATTCGTCCATATCTCACGAATTGTTTGAAGTTCTTAAAATCAATTCCATTTGTAGTTATTTTTCGTTTCCATCGCTACGCAAGTAATGAAAAATATACAACAATGAGTGACAAATTCCACCTCATTTTGAATCGAGACGATAGTTTTTAATCGTGCATAAATACAAAATGGCCAAATCAAAATCCAATAACATGAAAATGTTCGTGAAATGTAAAACTTGTCTTGATTAAAACTTCAGGCTTACAAATTACTTCAAAAGTATATAATCCTTTTGAGGCAAATAACACATTTGATGCTATTATACTCACAATCAAGTATCATATCCAAGAAAATAACATCCCCTCTATTCCAATTTTTTTTTTATGGGAACATCCCCTCTATTCTAATGCAAAAAATGGTGTGCAAAACATGACGTGGCTCCATAACTTGTGCTTTCCATTCACAAACTGGTTGTGCAAATTTGATTTTCTCAACTAAATTGTAAATTCCTCTGCAACTCCAATCGAAAGAAGCAATACATACATAGATGATTTCTCTAAAATGGCAGTGTGAGGGCATGAACCTAACCAAAAAGTTTCACAAAATTCAGCATTAGCATAAAACTAAAGCCAATCATATGACAGTGAGTTAACAAAAAATTATGATCCCATTAGATGTCACTTTTCTAATGACTGAATGAGCACAAGTTTGAAGCTCACCTGGACTATAAAGACATTAGGAGATGGTATCTTCATGCAAATATACCAAAGCAGCAAAAAAAATTGAACAATTGGCTTGAGCATAAGCATTAAGGGACGAAGTATCTTTGGCAGATTTCGAACACTAGTTGGCCATTGCGGCTATCCAAAACAAAATAGAGTTATTCTTAATGTCTTGAGAATTTTAAGTACAATCAGTCCAGCAGTGAGTAATCATACCATTTTGTGAATACGAATAGATGAATTCTCTAAAACGGCAGTGTGAGGGTCTAAACCTAACCAAAAATGATAAAACTTCCCATTAAAGGAAACACGTAAGAACTAATGATTCATTTTCTTTACTCAATGAATTATTTGATCAAATGACACAATATGAGTAGAAATTACAAGCTCATACAAAAGAACCTAGAGAATTTGACTAACGAATAAGAGTTACTTTTCACTCAGCCATAATAAGATACAAGCATACCTCCATATGCAACAATATCAACCTCTAGAAAGGCCTACAAGAGAAATTAGAAGTTCAAAATAAACAACTGTGAAAAGAAAAAACAAAAAACCAGGAATCAGATAATGTTTCCACCAGAGAAATCTTTTGTTCGATACAAATCTCTTTGTTCATTAGAAACGAATGATAATGATGTTCTTCCAATAATTTCAACCCTAATTGTACTCATCAAGATTATTCTTCTAACTCTTGCACAAAATTTCATTCCAACAAGATTTTATCCAAATTTTTTGTTATTCCAGTGGCATACAACGTGAACTTTTTATCAATAAGCATACGCAAATATATAATCGAGTATGTCAGGTCACTGGAGATTAAGTAGCACCAGAAATTAAACAAGAGAAGTCAATTTATAGTAACTAGGTAAATTCGTTCTTATGCAAAAATAAAGTCAACAAAAAGTTAAATAGCAACTAATCCGATCATATTGAAAGAAAAGGAAGTTAGTCATGAGTGACCCTACCAATCTTCAAATTCAAAACTCTAAAAAGCACACAAGCACACAAAACTCTAAAACGCACACAAATCTTTAAATTCAAAACTCTAAAATGCACATAAAACTCTAAAACGCTCCCACACTGTATCAGATTCAGCAGCAAATTTGAATCCCAATTCTAGAAAAATCGCCATTCGTGATCCCCAATTGACCTAGTTTGATTTCTTCAAATTTCGACGTCGTCATGTCAACCCATGGTGGCGGACCACATAGGTCGACGACGTCTACCTCTACTGCACCTTGCCCAACAACATGCCCGACCCAATTTTGCTCAGAACAGGTGGAGGGAATGGGTGTGAGAGAGAGATATGCGGTGACGGAGAGAAATGGATATGAGAGTGTTTCCTGTGTTTTGAAAAAATGCCGGGTTTTTGCTAGAAAACTCTCAAAACGTATTTTTAGAGGTTTTGAGTTTTGTGTACAATTTTTTTTTCCAAAATTCATTTTTGAAAATGGGAAGGAGAACGCGTTTTCACCCTTTTGAAAAATCGAAAATAGAAAACGGCTTGAAAACAATCCTTATTCTCTCTTTGATATAAGAACAACACTAAATGGTAACGGTGCATGTTTGCAACCCAATTTTCTTCAAAGTTTCCTTTCTCATGTCCCCAAGAAGCAAAATCATTTGCTTTTCAAATACAAGCTTAGGGATGGAAATTCAGCTTGCCGGCTCGAGACGCTCGTGGATCTGCCCAAAAAAGTCTAAGCTCTCCTTGCTCGAGGCACGGGCTCACAGGCCATTAAAAAAAAAGGAAAAGCGGTAAAAAGGCAACAATTTTTTAGGGAAAAAATTGAGTCTGCCCAACTCGAAAAGGATCGAGCCTAAATTTTTGCTTGACTCCACTCAAGGGCTAAAAAAAAACTCACACCAATTTACTCAAGCCAAACCCAAGCCTCGAGTTTCGGCTCGGCTCGACTCATTGACATCCCTATACAAGCCCAACATAAAATCTCTTCAATGGCTTTGGTTTGGATCCTAATTTAGCAGGAGAAAGATCCCAATATACATCACTTTTATGTAAATCTGCTTCTAATTTCTTTGACCCTTTCTTTAAAGAAAACTACCAAGGTTTAATATCTATCCTATAGGGACAAAAATTGGTGCTATCATCCATCCCTCCCAACGCTAAGACCATTTTCAATGGTCTACACTAAATTTGGTATAATTTAGTGTAACATCTCTAATGGTTACAACATATTTTCTACCAATGGGGCAAACTATTGCAAATGGTTTTACACTAAGAGTGTGTTTAATTGTCTTCATGGATAGAATAAGAATGGTCTAGAACATATTTGCATGGAAATTATTAATTTATGTGTTTGATTAGTTTAATTTTTAACCTACAAAATATTATACTTGTCCTTTTTATTAGTGAGTAGATGAAAAAAAGGGGGGGAGAGAGAAAATATGTATGAATTATCCAAAAAATAAAAACCTACCCCTCATTAAGGAAAATTTTTATTTTTTTTAAGGAAAATATAGCCACGTGACAAACATTTGAAAATATTTTTCAAGGAAAAAAATGTTAACCAAACACCTTAAAAGTAAGAACTTGGGGCGAAAAAAAAAAAAGAAAAAAAAAGAACATTTTCCATAAAAAAAATAAATAAAAAAATTAAAGCCAATCAAACACACCTTAAATTTTACACCAAATTTTATTTTGAATTATTTTATATCAAATTTTACAAATTATGTTATTACGAAAATTGTAAAATTAGAAATTATATTTAGTGAACTTTGGCCTTTATTAATAAATTGAAAAAAAAAATAAACATAGTGCCGAAAATTATAAAAATTACATTGAACGCACAAGGAAAATTATATGTAACGAAAATGATAACTCATTTTGTCATTTATTTATCGAAACTAGTATATTCATCCTACATATGATCAATTAATTCATTTCGAAGTAGAAAGTGCACTGTTACATCCTTAATTTGACTATGTCGAGCAAGAAATTCTTGAAATTAGATATTTTCATCTACAACCATCTCGACTTTCGAAGTTGGCTCTTTCATCGAATGTTTAATTCATGCATTAACATACGTTCATTCTCGATTATCATATTGTGCATAATAATGCAAGGTAAGACACGTTTGTCCCATATGCATGCTAGTCTACATACAATGAAGAAATGTGATTGCAGAATGTCAAATGCACGTTCCACACCTTTTCTACATCCTTCTTGTTTCATAGCAAATAATTTCTTTTGGGATCATGTGGATCATGAATTGTTTGAACAAAAACAACCGCTAAATAATAACCCATGTTATATTCTTTTCCTTGTTTAACATAATGAGTGGAAGTAGAAATGCGAATTATCGCTCTTGTTCTGCATCAATAGATTCAATCTCATTTGTAAACGTTACTTCACTTTCACTTTATAATGAAGATGAAGTAGAAGATAAAATATATATGAGATGGACCTCCAATATTAAAATTCATGCTCGATGATGAATTGAATTGAATAAGGGGTTTACATTTATAGAGAGATAATCTCATTATCCTCTATATGAATATGTATTATTCAATCTCAACCATTGAATGGAAAAGACCTTTCTGAGTATTAAATTTTTGTTTTAGTTAAATATAGTATTGTACTTTGTTGGATTTTTTGATACCCAATAATTCGGGCGATGATTTAAAATAGTTGTCGGATTATTTATCGACACCATGGACTTGGCTTGGTTCGGAGATGAACTACACTTTTGGATGGCTCGGGTTTGGGTTGGATGATTATTTGGTTAGTTGGACCATTTAGTGATTAATATAGAGTTGGAAATTGGCCCATTAGTTTATGTTATATGGCAGCCCATTTAGAGGTCTCTTGGCCCATATTTGGTGACCTAAACTAATCTATATATATGTATCTATCTCCTAGCCGTTTTGTGGGTGTGTGTTGTAACAATGGAGAGGAGAGTTGAGAGAAGAGAGGCGGCCGAGAGAGAGGGAAGCCATATGAGGTTGTGAGTGAGATTCAACCATTTTGATATCTCCTTCTTTCTCTCCATACCTTTGTGGATTGCTAACATCACCACCCTTCTCCTTTGTGGGGTTAGAGAGAAAGAGAGCAATCCAAAGTGAAGGCAAAAGTCTTGGGTCGAGTTGAGGTAAATTGGTGTTCATTTGATTATTTTCTGAACCCAGAATCAAGATTTATCGAGGGATTTTCACGACATACTTTAATTTATTTTTAATATATGTACGTTGTTCCTGTGCTAATTTATTAATTATTAAATTTGTAACTTTAGATTCTTTAATGAACAATTTTAATTTATTGTTAATATAATTATTACTTACTAAGAGATTAAAATTTAAAATAAATGTCAAATAAAAATAACTATCATATTAAAATAATTATGAATCAATTAAAATTTATTAATACTGAAGTATTAAATAAGGACATAGATGGTTGAAATAATTTATATAAATTGTGAACAAGCGTGGCAATGGAGGAGACTTTATACCAAATTAGTGTTTTAAACCAAATTATCCATTCAACATGGATAATAAATTTTTAATTTCAAACTCTCTTGTGTAATATGATTAAAATAGATAATTTATTTCTAAGATGATTTTATGATATTTGTTTCTCGGTTTCTCAGCTCATTAGAAGTACAAAAATGATACTTGTACAAGGGTAGTGTACATGGAATTTTACAAGTGTTGAGATGGCAATACCTAATTGACTTTACCCAAAATCCAATGAAATGTTGACACATTATATTCTGTAAAACTTTCTGTAAATTTTTCTTGTACGTGTAACATTGCTCTTAGAAGTATGCATAAGCACTCATTCAATAAATCTATAATTCCAAAATTGAGCCTAAGTGTTGGATATCGTCTTTCCAAAAATTTATTCTATCTTTGATATAAAAACAGCATTGAATTGTAATGGGGCAGGGACGCAACCCAAATTTCTTCAAAGCTTCCTTCCTCATGCCCCAAGAAGCAGAATCATTTGCTTCTCAAATATAAGTCCAACATAAAATCTCTTCAATTGCTCTGGTCTGAATTCGAATTTAGCAGGAGAAAGATCCCAATATACAACAACTTTACATATATCTGCTTCTAAATTCTTTAACATTTTCCTCTTAGAAAACAACCAAGGTTTAATATCTATCTTATAGAGGCAAAAATTGGTGCTATCATCAATTCCAACCTTAAGACCATCTTCAATGGTTTACACCAAATTTGGCGTAATTTGGGGTAACCTCTCTAGTAGTTACAACAAATTTTATACTAATGGTGTAGACCATTGCAAATGGTTTGAGACTAAGAGTGTGTTTGACTGTAAGTATGAAACTTGCATGGAAAGAGAATAAATTTTAGATAATTGAATTGCCTAGAATATATTTGCATGGAAATTATTAATATATGCGTTTGACATGTTTAATTTTTAACATACAAAATGTTATACTTGCCCATCTTTTACTGGTGGGGAAAGGGGTGAGAGAGAGATTGTATAAATTGCCTAGAAAATAAAAACCTACCCCCTCATTAAGGAAAGTGATTTTCTTATTTTTAAGAAAAAATATAACCATGTGACAAACTTTTGAAAATATTTTCCATGAAAAAAATGTTAATGAAACACCTTAAAAGTAACAACTTGGTGAGAAAAGAACATTTTCTAAAATAATAATAATTATTATAATAATAACCAATCAGACACATCTTATATTTTACATCAAATTTTATTTTGAATTATTTTATACCAAATTTATTTTACAAATTATATTATTACAAAAATTGTTAAATTAGAAATTATGTTTAATGAACTAAAATATTGCCTTTATTAATAAAATTATAAAAATTATATTGAACGGACAAGGAAAATTGCATATAACAAGAATGATAACTCGTTTTATCATTTATTTATCGAAATTAGTATATTCATGTAATATATGATCAATTAATGCATTTCAAAGTTTAAAGTGTACAGTTACATCCTTGATTTGTATATGTCGAGCAAGAAATTCTTGAAATTGGATATTTTCATCTACAACCGTCTCGACTTTCAAAGTTGGCTCTTCCATTGAATGCTTAGTTCATGTATTAACATAAGTTCATCCTTGATTATCATATTGTGCATAATTATGCAAGCGGTCATTTTATCATGTAAGACACATTTGTCCCATATGCGAGTTGGTCTACATACAATGAAGAATTGTGATTGCAGACCATTGAATGCACGTCCACATCTTTTCTACATCCTTCTTGTTCCATAGCAAATAATTTCTTTTGGGGTCACGTGGATCAGAATTTTTTGAACTAAAGTAGACCATTTTGGATATATACCATCCACTAAATAATAGTCCATGTTATATTCTTTTCCTTGAATAACATATGAGCAAGAAGAGTGATAAGTGCGTTTTTTGTACTTATTTAATGGACAAACATGATCAAATCATGAGAAATATGTTTGAATTGTGGCTTAAATTTGTTTAATTCTTCGATTCTAGGGTATCATGATGGACATGGTGGAATTCACGAGAAAAAGAAGCAAAAATGACCAAAATGAATCAAAATGAAAGTTTAAGGACCAACATGCAAATATCCAAAAGATGAACCAAAGGAGAAATCAAAGATTCGATCGAGCCAAGTACCAATTGGAGGTTAACATTGATAGAGGGAACGAAAAGAAGGAAAAAACAAGGCAAAGAATGCGGAAAATGAAGTTCAAGGACTAAAATCAACTTATGGAAAAAGGGGCATAGGAGCCAACTGAAAGTAAAACCCCACTATGCCTTGTGTGATTCTTTAATTTCTCATAAAACCCCATGCATTCTTACGTATATGCATTTGTGATAGAAATATAGGTTGGTGATACATAAGAATATGTTCAATATTGCTCAAGAGAGTATGTTAGATAGACTTAGGAGCATTGAGTCGTCAATAATCAAATTGTGTTATCATATTGTGAAATTAGGATTTCAAGTGATTGTTACATAGGAATTCGTGATCCTAGTGTTTTCTCATTTTATTGAATACAATCAATTTTGCATTCCAATCATCATTTTGCAATTAATTTCATTTGAGCATATAACTTGCATAATCAAATCATTTAACAAAATTAGGGTTTTCATCAATTAGGGTTTAACTAAATTACGGTTTTTCTCGGAATAAATTCCTATTTTGACAAATTCATTTCGGTTAAGGCTAAGATAGATAGAATTGAACTACTCGATCTCTGTGGGATGATACTCAGAACTTAATATTCTACTTTATTACTTGTTACCGAACCGTACACTTGCAATAATTTTAAGTCGAAAGAATTAATTTCGTGAACAAATTTTTGACACCGTTGCCGAGGACTGAAGTGTCCAATCGGCAGCTAAAGAAAATATTAGAGGTTACAGTGAATTCTTCCAGAAGGGACTAATCTAAAAAGTTAGACGATGCATTGTGGTCATATAGGACAACATTCAAGACACCGATAGACATGTCCTCATTCCGCCTAGTTTTTGGAAAAGTGTGCCACCTCCAACTGAAGATAGAACACTGGGCATATTGGGCTATGAAATAGTTGAACATGGATTTGAAGGCTGCTGATGAAAAGGCTTATTGCAGCTCAATGATTTAAGCATATAAAAACTCGAAGCTCATCAAAGAAAGCACCAAAAAGTGGCATGATCTACATATTCAGAGGTGAGAGTTCGAAGTGGGGCAAAAAGTCCTGTTATATAACTCGGGACTCAAGCTTTTCCCAGAAAAATTAAGATCAATGTGGTCGGGGCCTTACACTATCATTAGAGTTCTGCCATATGGAGTTATAGAGGTCTGCCATGAAACAAAAGGAACATTTACAGTTAATAGACAAAGGTTGAAACAATTCAAGGTCGGGGACTTTTCCAAGCAAAAGTCCACCGTTCAACTCGAAATACCTAATTGAAGCAGAAGTGGAAGAGTTGAGTTATCGACTATAAACTAGCGTTGAATGGGAGACAACTCATTGTATCCTTTTAGTTTAATTCATTTTGCTTTCTACATCAACTTAGGAATTTATCAATTTTACGTTGTGCATCTTTAGTCAATAAGTCATCAATCATCCATGCATGAGGCTGAGCACTATCCACACGAGTCCCTAGTTATTGAGCACGAGTTATGATGGTAAAAGTTGTTGTTGGGTGATTGGGTGTGACATTCGCACATTTCGAGGCGCACAGTTATTTTCCATAAAATCTTCAAGAGAGTGGTTTAAATTCAATTCAAAATTTTGGTTTTGATATCACGTCCATTGGCCATCACATATCCATGTGGGTTGAAATATTTTCAAAAGTATTGGGACAATTGAGAACTCGGATCAAATTTACCATCGAAAACCAGATATTTTGAAGAGATGTGAGTCGAGTAGTGTTTTTAAAAGTCAAAAGTGTCGAAAATTTTTTCATGTTCATTTAATTAAAAAAATAAAATAAATAAAATTTGACGTGTAGTCTATGTGGCCGTATAGATCTGACCCATTACTCCATGCGGTCACAAAGAGGAATAAAAAAAATTAATTTCAGTTTTTAAATTAAAAACAAGCATCACTCACACTCACACTCTCAACTCACATCTCTCTCTCACCCGGCTCTCTATCTCTCTCTCTCTACCCGGCTCTTTCACTCACGGCTCCAACTCTCTCTCAACTCACGCACCCAACACACAAATCCACCCACTCAACACAATCAATTGCATAAATAATCACATTATCAAGCTTTGGAGTGGTTAGGGTACTTGAGCCATCCACATTCACACCAACTTCAAGGTAATATCCAAGCCCTACCTTACAAATTTCAAATTGGGAATTTTGTGCGATATGCTTAAGTATTTGTTGAAGATTGGGTGTTTTGTTATGTGTATCATTGAATTGTGATATTAGGGACTTCTTTATAGACTATCAATAGCCAAAGTTAAGAGAAATTCATTATGCACACAAAGCGTTCGACATATTGCCTAAATGATAAGTTCTAGGGAATTTTGAGAACTTTGCTTTTGTCGTGCATTACAATTGATGTACGTAGCATTTGGGTTAAGAGATGTGCATGAAAGACTTTGGAAAACACAAGACCCTAAACTGCATACACGTAGGCACGACATAGTTAGGTCACGGCACCCTACGTCACCTACTTGGCCCATTCATTTACCTAACCAAACGACATCCGATCAACTTGAAATTTGAGTATGTGCTAGATTACATTGAATACTTCCATGTGCTCAAAGATTTCTTGGGAAAATTTTGATATTTCACGATGATGCTCGGGGTTGAAAGTACACACTCGATCTTAGGTCAGATTTTCATAATGTGCATGTTTGGCCCTAATTTTGTTAGTTTTTCCTATTGGCACAATGTTTCTACTATCTTGAATATCATGTTTTGAATATTGCACACCAATGTGTTATACATGCATGTTGAAGCAAGTTTGGAGGATTTGTGAAATATGTGCCTTATTGATCTCATTCCATTTATCGTGTTTCAACAAAAAGCTTAATGAATGCTATTTTGCAACTTTGCAGGATGCTTCCAAAATGAGCCTCCAAAGGGAAAGAAAAAGCCGGCTCATCATCAGGGACGACACACAACCGAGAGCTCGAAGGGGGCGTACAGAGGTTCTTGAATTCTAACGTTGCGGTACGGTATGAAAACATTGTAAGTCGATGGGCAGTGATTCCAGAATGGCCAGTTAAGTTAGAGGATTTCCTGGGCTATGAATTGGGTACTTTGGTCGACAATTGTGGTTGGGAAAGGATAATTGAGCATCCACACCCTATATATGAAACCTTGGTGGACGAATTCTATGCAAACTTCAATATTGAGATTGACACACCAGGGTCTGAACACCTACATCAGACATGGGTTAGGGAAAAGTAGATAATGTTCTCACCAGAGGTTACACGACTATGATCAGCTAACTTGGGAAAACATATCCCCCGTCCCGACCGTATTCAATTGGAATGAAGTTGCAGAAATCTTATTGGAATGGGAGAATGCATGGCCACTCCACACCACCGAATGGCACCAGATTGAGCTGACACCTTTGATAGCCATCTTGTGGTTATTTATATGCCATAACATCGAGCCAACCTTGCACAGGACCACATTTACAGATGCCACAACCGAATTCATTTATTACTTGGTTCGGGGAAATAAAATTGATCTCACAACTCTATGCTATGATCAGATACATTATGTGGGGAGCTCTAGGAGACAGGCACATCTCTATGATCTTTCCTAGCCTCATCACTAGTATATGTAGGGCTGCGGGAATCAATATTGTACCAGGGGAGGCGACTGCTAAACACAGCCCCCTTATAAAGCGCAGTATTTTGGAAGCTCAAGACAAAGCTAGGGTCATGCATAGAGAAAAGGAAGAGAATGAGAGTCGCAGGCGATAGGCAGAGCAGGGCCAAGCCCTTACAGATCAGGAGATGCCACAAGCACCACTACCACAGGTTGAGGTTGACACACGATTATTGCGTCAGATATTCGCCAACACCACGAGGATCAACCGCGACATACAGAATTTATAGTAGACGTTGGTGACTTTGACGATTAATATGCAGACAGCCCAACGTGATATCAGTACCACTCAAGCCATGGCACAGTCTGCATATCAGGAGGCCCGATCTGCTAGGAGGGAGATGGAAACTATGAACGAGCACCTAAGTATATATATGGGTAGAGTGGATGGAATACAGATAAGAGTGAATGACACTTGGGATTGAATGCATGGCATGGAGAGCAAATTTAAAGCACAGAGTAGCGTGATGAGAGACATGCAAGCAGAGCAGGTCCAGCAGTTAGACCTACTAAGGCGGATCTTAGCTTATTTCCCACATCCAACGGGCGACGACACCACGGGACCCAGATATCAGTCACCACCACCATAGTGATCAGGGAAGTTTCATTTAACTCATTTTACTATTTCTAATTTGCACTTGTCCTTCAAATTATGCCTTTTTGATACCTTTATTTTTCACATCGAGGGCAATGTACTGTATAAGTTTGGAGAGTGGTGACATATTTTGAACGGTGACATGTTTTGAAAACTAAATTATCAGCATGTAATGTAATCCTTTTTGAAATGATCACAGTCCATCAATACTTTGTTACTGGTTGCATATTGTGTGCTTGATGAGTAATTATTGGATTAATATGCTGTATTAAATTCATTGAATGCTTGCGTGGATTTGATAGCCTTCCCAACAATGATGTGATTTTTGGAAAATGTATGTGTTAGGAGCTGTGAATATGGTGCAGAATTTGATTAACTGATACTTGTTGATGTAGTACTTGACATTCCATATGCACGCCGCTCATGCCATACATGTTAGGTGAGTGATTGGGTTTGAATAAAGCAGGAGAAACCAGAAAAACTCAATTAGATTAAACCATAAATGAATGTAGATCCATAAACCAAAAATTGTTGAATAGTTTGGAGATGGTTTAACAATTATAGGGGAATATTGAGATAAGTGGGGGCTTCATACATGAATTACACTATGTGGATTGCCTAGACAAGTGAGATAAAAACTAGGAGAAATTTTTAAATTAGGGGCTGATTCTGGAGACCAAATGTCTAAAAAAAATAAAATAAACGGGTATAAATCTAGGTTAGGAAAATATAACACATTTTCAAGCCTTTATGACTTGAGCAAGTAAGCCTTTAAGGATATCTTGAAATCTGGTATCCTAAAGCCAATTGGTTTGAGAATCACCAACCCAAAGCTCGTTACAAGGGTCATATAGAAAGCAAGAGGGAAAGAGGTCAATACAAAATCATCTGATCGAGCATTTATAACTCGAGTGAATAAGCCTGCAAGGATGTAAAACCTAGTACCCTAAGGCCAACTGGTTTGGGAGTCACCGACCCAAAGTTCGTTACAAGGGTTATATAGAAAGCAAATGATAAGATGACATAAAAAAAAAAGCAAAAAAAAAATACAGAATACGATAGTATGGATAAAGCCCTTGGACATTCGATTGATAAAAATCACACCTTCAAGGCGAGGCAAGTAACTTATTTAAATCTTAAGTGTTAAAACAATCAAATTTAGAAGAGCCTTCACTTGTTGACATGTGAACTTGTGATGGTGAGATCTATCCAAACAAAGAGAAGGTAAGGACTACAGTCATCTAAACTTTTAAATTTAAAACACAACCCCGAGATAATTAATTGAAAAGAATAAGTTTGGGGGTTGTATATCTCCCGAGCGAAGTAAGGATATATTTGACCATTTTGGGGTCAGGATTTAACCAATCATGAGTTTGATATGTTGGCATGACTTCACACACACACGTCAAGAATTCATTTAACATCTAAATGTTGATTTCATTCATGCATTAATCAATTTTCTTAAAGCAAAATACTTAGTCCAATCCTGAGACACGACACGTTATTAAGTCATGTTTGTTTTAAAGTTAAGTCATCATTTTGTTTGAGGACAAAACAGAGTTCAAGTTTGGGGGATTTGATAAGTGCATTTTTGAGCACTTATTTAATGCACTAACATGACCAAATCACAAGAAAAATGTTTAAATTGTGGCTTAAATTCGTTTAATTCTTGGATTGTAGGGTATAGTGATAGACATGGTGGAATTCACGAGAAAAAGAAGCAAAAAAGACAAAACGAATCAAAATGAAAGTTCAGGGACCAACATGCAAATATCCAAAAGATGAACCAAAGGAGCAATCAAAGATTCGATCGAGCTAAGTACCAATTGGATCGCATAGGATCCAACCGAAAGTAAAACCCCAAAATTTTTTAGCCTATGTGGTTGCATAGGTCAAATCAGAGGGTCGATTTTGCAGCTTCCGTTTTACGTTATAACTCTATTGGAACAGATTTGGACATGATATAAAAGCCTAAACTCGTCAGAATTAGGGCGAGAACACATTGGAGAAGAACAAAACACTTCTTGGAGACAAAATTGAGGGAGATCAATAAGAAATTTCGCGAAGAACATCAAGATTTCATCAAATCTCAATATCCGGTGATGTTTTATTTTCAAGAATTCATGTATTCCTTTAGATTTTCAATGTTAGGCTAAGTTTTCTAATACTAGGAGATTGATGAGCTATGTAATATGACTTTTAGATTTTAATTTTGCAATTTGATAAATTAAAAGCATATTTGATTTAGTGAATGATTTATATACATTCATTTCATCCATGATTGAGTGCATGCTATTGTGTGATGTGTAGTGATTTATTTGTTACATTCGAGAGAAGGAAAATAGATTTGACAAGGTATAGATCATCGTATGGTCCAATAGGGGATAGAAATATAAGGAAAATAGAGTTGACAAGGTATAGATCATTGTAGGGTCCAATAGAGGATAGGAATATACCTCTATGCTTTGCGTGATTCTTTAATTGCTCATAAAACCCCATGTATTATTATGTATATGCATCTGTCATAGAAATATAGGCTAGTGATACATAAGAATAGGTTCAATATTGCTTGAGAGAGTGTGTTAGATAAACTTAGGAGCATTGAGTCATCAATAATCAAGTTGTGTTATCATATTGTGAAATTAGGGTTTCAAGTGATTGTTAAATAGAAATTCGTGATCCTAGTGTTTTCTAATTTTATTGAATACAATCAAATTTGTATTCCAATAATCATTTTGCAATTAATTTCATGTGAACATATAACTTGCATAATCAAATCATTTAGCAAAATTAGGGTTTTCATCAATTAGGGTTTTACTAAATTAGGGTTTTTTAAGAATAATTTCTTGTTTTGACAAATTCGTTTTGGTTAAGGCTAAGATAGATAGAATTGAACTACTCGATCTCTGTAGGACGATACTCGGAACTTAATATTTCACTTTATTACTTGTTAACGAACCGTACATTTACGGTAATTTTAAGTCGAAAGAAATAATTTAGTGAACAAGGAGAAATGGGAAATATCGCTTCTTGTTCTGCATCAAATGATTCAAGCTCACTTGCAAATGTTACTTCATTTTCACTTTCATCGTCCGATAGTGAAGATGAAACAAAAGATGAAATATATATGTGATGGACCTCCCTTATTAAAATTCATGCTCGATGATGAATTGAATTGAACAAGGGGTTCACATTTATAGAGATATAATTTCATTATCCTCTACAAGATAATATATATGTATTATTCGATTTTAGTTAAATGTAGTACCATACTTTAATTTATTTTTAACATATGTATGTTGTTCTAGTGCTAATTTATTGTTATTAAATTTGTAACTTTAGACTTTTTAATGAACAATTTTAATTTATTGTTAATATAATTACTACTTATTAAGTGATTTAGTTCTTGTTCTTTCTGTGTGAAGTTCAGTTCAACTAATAGATTTCCAGCTTAGGTTGTTGATATCATCTGATTTGATCTTTTTTTTTAATGTTGTTGGAATTATATTTTACCTGGTTTGGTTGAAGCTGAGTTCAACCATTACATTTGGTATTAGAGCAGTTACGTGAACTGGGATGGTTGAGACTCGAAGTAAGTCGAATGTGGATCATCTGAAGTGTCTAGACAAGGAGGTCACTAATCTGAGGGCAGCCCTTAAATCCTCAAACCAGATGCTAAAGGTAGTGAGTACCGAACAAGATAGAATGGAGCAATTATTGGGTGAGATAAACCAAAAGTATGAATTATTGTCGTGATATTAACCCAGATGAATGGAGGTAAAACTGATTTTAAGGAGAAATAAATTGAAGGAAGTATGGTACCATTCCAAATCATTGGTGATAGCAGCAGTGGAAGTGAGTACCATTCAGGCAATGCCAGTGGAAATAGGAATATAAAATGAATTCCAAATTACTCGAAATAGACTTTCCTTATTTTGGAGAAGATGGGCTTAGGGAGTGGTTGCGAAAGGTTAAGAAGTATTTCCAGATTCATCAAATAGAAGACGAGTTGAGGGTAGAGATTGCTAAAATGTTCCTCAAGGGAAAAGCTGACATATGGCTCCATGGATTTATTTCTAGCCACCCCCGCGGTGATTGGGACGTGTTCTCGAGGGCAATTTACAGGAGGTTTGCTAAGAACACAGCAGAGGAAGTAATAGAAGTCTTCAGCAAGCTAAGACAGAAGGATTCTATGATTGAATACTAGGTGCAATTTGAAGAATTGAAATCCCAAGTGATGGTTTCCTTGCTACACTTGCCAGAGTCTTACTATATTTATGTCTTTACTAGTGGCTTGAAATATGAGATCAAACGAATGGTTAAAATCATTCAACCCCAAACACTATCCAAAGCCTTCGAAGTTGCCATCTTATAAGAGAATACCATTACAGCCTTCAGCAGGGGCTCTGAAACCTTCAAACCTTACCCAACGAATAAATGGATTATCCCAACCTCTAAAACAAATGAAACCTTTCCCAAATCCGCACCTTACACTGAATCAAAAAACCCAACTAATCTCTTAAATTCAAAGCTATTACCCCCTTCAACTTTCAGGCAAAAAGAGAACTGGGATTAAATTATAAGTGTGATGAGAATTATACTAGAGACCACATTTGCAAAAACAAGACGCTCAATTTCCTCCTAATAGATAAACAGAAGGATGAGGTGGTAGAGGTACCGCCAGGAGATAAAGGGGAACAAATAGATAAAGGAGGAGTGGATGAACTAATGGAAATTTCACTATATGCATTGGTAGGCAGTAACAGGGGTAAAACTATCAGGTTGCTAGGGTTGATGAAAGGAAAAAGGTGTCTATTCTGATAGATAGTGGAAGCACTCATAGCTTCATTGATGAGCAGTTGGCCAGTAGCATTAATTGCAGCCTACAAGTAGCCAAACCTACCTCAGTGTCTGCATTTAGGAGGAGGAAAACTAGTTAGCAAAGTTATTTGCAACCTGCTAACTTGGAAGATGCAAGATCTGGAGTTCCAATACAAATTGAGGTTTCTCAAATTAGGGGGCAGCGATATGGTACGAGGGGTGGACTGGCTAAGTTAATTCAGCCCTCTATTATTTGATTTCATAAAGGAAATCATCACTTTCAACTATGAAGGAGTCAAAATGGAACTTCGAGATGAAACTATTAGGGAGGAATTTCAAATGTTGATTGACAATAAAGAGAAAGGATGGTGTAGGCGTCAAACTTATGGAGTAATGGCACAGATTGCTGCCATCACTGAAGAAGAACAGAAATCTACTCCTGCAAACCTAGAGCTGTGGTGAAGCAATTTCCCATGGTGTTTTTGGAGCCAAAAGGCTTACCTCCCACCCAGATTCAATGATCACCATAAATCTCTAAAGGAATGGGCACAACCATTTAGGATGAGACCATACATGTGCCCATACATACAAAAGACAGAAATAGAGATGATGGTTAAAGAAATGAGAGAAAATGGCATCATACAACCAAGTAATAGTCCCTTCGCTTTACCTGTGTTGTTGGTCAAAAAGAAAGATGGTACTTGGTGATTCTGTGTAGATTATAAACAGCTTTATAATCTGACAATCAAGGACAAATATCCTATGCCATTGATAGATGAATTGTTGGATGAGTTGAAGGGAGCCAAGTGGTTTACCAAGATTGATTTGAGGGCTGACTATCATCAAATTAGAGTAGCTACTGAAAATGTCCATAAAATAGCCTTCAAAACTTATGAAGGTCTATGAATTCAGAGTAATGCCATTTGGATTGACAAATGCACCAGCCACATTTCAATGCTTGATGAATGAGGTATTCAAGCAACATCTCAGAAAGTTCATCTTAGTGTTTTTTTTATGATATTTTGGTGTACAATGTTGACTTAACATCTCACCGTGAGCCTGTTATTGTGGTATTGGAAACCCTAAAAAACCATCAACTTTATGCTAAGGATAGTATGTGTTTCTTTGGACAATCTCAGATCGAATACCTAGGCTATATTATTTCTGCAGAAAGGGTATCAGTTGACCTTTCTAAAATCACTGCAATGCAAATATGGCCTACACCGGTCAATGTTAAGCAGCTTAGGGCGTTCTTTGGCCCAACGGGGTATTATAGAAAGTTTGTAAGAAGGTATGGAGCTATTGACAGGCCTCTCACTGACCTACTTTAGAAAGATAGCTTCCATTGGAATGAAAGTGCTGAATTAGCATTCCAAAAATTAAATTGAAGAAGGCCATGAGTACTACACCAGTTCTGGTGTTGTCGGATTTCTCTATACCCTTCGTCATAGAAGCTGATGCTTGTTATGGTGGATTAGGGTCTATCTTGATGCAAAACTGAAGACCTATAGCCTACCTGAGTAAGGGCATTTGTAGCAGGAATTTGGGATTATCAATCTATGAGAAGGAGCTCCTAGCACTAGTAACTGTCGTTGGGAAGTGGAGGCACTATCTAGAGGGTCATCATTTTATCATTAAAATTGACCATTAGTTACTTATATATTTGTTGGAGCAAAAAATCACTATCCCATTGCAACAAAAGTGGCTATCTAAGCTGTTGGGACTCGGCTATAAGATTCAGTACAAGAAGGGTTTAGATAATAAGGTAGCAAATGCTTTATCCAGAAGAGAGATGAAATGCCTAGTTGTCACTGCGGTGACACCCCAATGGATAGAAGAAGTGATAGCCAGTTATGAAGGGGATGGAGTTGTAAAAGATAAAATTAATGCCCTGTTACGATGGCTAGGCTGATCCAGATTATCAGTACTTAAATGGGCTACTTAAATACAAATCCAAAATCTATATTGGAACTGATGGAAGGGTGAGAAAGCAGCTGATTACAGCCATTCATGCTTTGCAAGGAGGGCATTCTGGAGTTCAAGCTAGCATTCACAGAGTGAAACAGTACTTCTACTAGCCGGGGATGAGCAAAGAGATTAAGCAAGAAGTTTTAGAATGTGATACATGTCAGAGGTATAAGAATGAACATGTAGCATATCCTGGGCTCTTACAACCCTTACTTGAACCACAGTATGCGTGGAGTCATATCTCCATAGATTTCGTTGAAGGTCTACCTACATCTGGTGCTAAAAATATGATATTAGTGGTGGTAGACAGGTTTACTAAGTATGCACATTTTATCACCCTGGCTCATCCATTCTCAGCTTCTATAGCGAGGTTGTTTTTAGATCACATCTACAAGTTACATGGCATGCCACAAAGCATTGTAATGAACAGAGAGAATATTTACTAGTGGGTTTTGGCAAGAACTGTTCAAGCATTTGGGGGGTCAAACTACAGTTAAGTACAGCTTATCACCCCCAAACTGAAGTCGCCAGAATTCTTTCCAAAATTTTGGAAACCTGAGCGGAAGGTCTTTTACCTTTGTTAATCTATTTCAAATTATGTAAACCATTTAGAATTTTGTCCTAAAGACCTCTCTTAGGACCTGTTTTAACAAATATTGATTAAGTCAAAATTTTTGAAAGAGGAATAAATGGGTTTATATAAAAAGGACGCTATAACGGAGAGGCTGAATCAATGTTTAGAAATGTGTCTTCGATGCATTGTTTATAGGCAACCTAAGCAATGGAGCAAATGGGTTAGTTTGGCCGAATGGTGGTATAATACCACTCTACACACAGCTATTAAAATGACCCCATTTGAGGCATTATATGGTCTTAAACCACCCCAATTGGCTTTGGGTCCATACCAACAGAGTAACATCGCAGTGGTAGAGGAAATACTTCATGAAAGACACAGAATGGATTAGCTACTGAAAGAGGATCTGGCACAAGCTAGAGCTAAGATGAAACATTATGCAGATAAACACAGGAGTGAGAGAGAATTTTAGGTGGGAGATTGGGTTTATATTAAGTTACATCCCTATGCTTAACAAACAGTGGCTAGAAGAACCAACAACAAACTCTCTGGAAGGTATTATGGTCCATTTCATATAATTCGGAGAATAGGATCAGTGGCTTACAAGCTAGAACTACTTACTACGGCCGTAATTCATCCAATCTTCCACGTTTCATTACTTAAGAAGAAGATTGGGGAGAAAGAAGTTCATATTCGTACTCTTCCAAATCAAAATCAAGGACATCGAAAGTATACTCAGCCTCTAAGGGTGTTGTCTATATGGCAAGTCAATCAGAATGGGCTAGCTGTAAACCAGATGAGGTGATCTGGGAGAATGCTGAGAATATACAGGCATCTTTTCCATCCTTTCAACTTTAGAGACAAGGTGTAGCTGAGGGGGAGGGATGTTATGAAGGAGCTAGCTGAAATGGGGAGACAAAGTAAGAGGCACCAGGAAAAAGACAAGCAACCACCGATTTTGAAATCAAGTGATGGTGTCATTTTGAATAAATGAAATAGTGTCTTTTTGAGTCAATAGTGCCGAATGTAATAAGAATGCGTTTTATATATATTGTATTTTCATAAATGTGTTCCTTCCTTCTATTTTGCTTAGAATTGGGGGTGAGAGAAGAAATAAGGGCGCGAAAAAGATCAGGATCATTGTGAGCTTTTCCTCTCAAAATTCTCTCCTTCTCTCTTTCCCTTCCATTCTGCCCCCTTTCTCTATTTTGTAGTTCTTGTTTTTTCTGTGAAGTTCAATTCAACTAATATATTTCCAGCTTGGGTCCTTGATATCATCTGATTTGATCTTTTTTTTTTGTGTTAATTGGAATTATATTTTACCTGGTTTGGTCGAAGCTGAGTTCAATCATTACAGATGCTGAGGTCCAATTCTTGCCAGATGGTAGTCATCTCCATGTAATATTTAGTGACTTCCCTTTTTCCTTGCTTGGCTTGCCACAGTTTAGTTTTAATTTCAAAAATTTGGGACGAATCTTCCGCGTCGATGTACATCTCTCGAACGATGTCCCATATGTCCTTCGCAGTTGCCATGGAGAGATAGATCTTGCCAATCGTAGGCTTCATCGAATTGACTAGCCAAGACATTACCATGAAGTTCTCCAATTTCTATTTTTATTGAAGTTTTGCATCCATACGCTTCTTTGTATCGCTGTAAGATACCTAATTTTCCTTTCCCGTCAATCACCAACTTAATTGATTGAGCACATTCTCTATAATTTACCGTCTAGTTTCTCCACCATGAGTTGGAAAAAGGAATTATCAACTCCAATTGAATTCATGGTATGGATGACTTCGGTTTCACCATTTTCTGTCTCAGATTGGCCGAGTTTTTATCGTTGGTGGCATTTTCCGCCATTGAGAGTCAGTTTTGGATTTAACCGAGCTCTGATACCATAAAGTCAATAAAGACATAATGAGAAATAATCGTTTCTCTTTTTTTAATTAATTATTCTTACAGTATTGTGCCTCAATATATAATACAATACAATTGTGAAGAAAAGGAAAATAATATTCTAACTTAAGAAAGGAAAAAATATTTTCTAACTTAGTTCTATTTATACCTTACAATAATCCCATAATTGATTTCGGGATTTCTACAAATAACATCATCATTGTTTAACCATGATTAATTGCAGGATCTTTGTTAATTATTTTCTTCTATACGTAGTGAAAATGCAAGCACAGAACGAGTTTCCTCCAGATGTGAAATGCAGTGATAAATTTCTAATTCAGAGTGTAGTTGCAAATGCTTCTGCAACTACAAACGACATCCCTGCTGACATGGTAGTTGATTGGTAGAATCTATATATTAGTTTTTGTTTTTGTTTTTGTTATTATATTGTTCAACAAGTGTGAAGAGTGCAAACTTAGAGTGGAGTATGTATTCTGGCCACATCCACCATCAACAATGACATCAGAAAAAGGTTTTTCACGGAATGTATCAGACGTGGAAGCAAGAAATTCAAATAATCCCGAGGTTGTTTCATTATTGGAACTTTTTTCTTATTGTTTTAATTAGCATCCCCTTAAAAAGTAGACTTTTCATTTTGCATCTTTGTTGGATTTGGCGGGTTAGTACAACATTTTGTTGATACCATGCAAAATCTATGGAGGTAGAGATTTTGTTGTTATACCCTCATTCTTGGAACTTGTCCTTTTGAGATTATATTACTATTATGATCAAGAGTCTCTTTAAAATACATGCATGACATTCTTTAATGACCTAAATAGTCCTTCCTTCGATTTGTTCTTAATTTGATCATCTTCACCTTTTAAACATTCAAATTTCTTATCTGATCTATTCTAGTGCGCTTGCTCATATTCATCCTGATTATCCTTATTTCTACTACTACATCTTGTGAAGTTGTCTTTTGATAGCTAAACACTCAGTGCCGTAATATGAGTCAGTTAATTATTTCATGAAAATGACATTTTAACCTTTTAGAGATCTTCTTATTATTCAGAATTCATTTAGTAATTTAGCATTTCATCTATACCCTTCTTGAATCATATGCATTTCATCATCAATCTATAATTTCTATGACAATAACTGAACTAAAATTTCTCAAAAATGAGCTGTTTACTTAAATGACATTGCAGATCATTTTGGTTTTACTTGACCTAAAACCTTTCTTGCTATTCAACTCCTTTCTAGTTTCATCAGCAAAAACTAAATTTTCAGTGAACAATATGCACCAAGAAACTTCACCATGGAAATGTCTTGTAAACTCGTCCATATTAGAACTTAAGGCAAAACCTTGGTGCAAAGCCTATAGTGATCGACACACTGTATTACAAACCGCCACTACGTCTCATTCTCATGACTGGTCCATCATGTTATCTTTAGTATTATTGATATATCCTATAGAAGCTCTCTCTCTATAGCACACATCATTAACACTTTCCTAGGCGCCCTACCATAGGCTTTATTTGTACTTAAGCAAAAATCTCCTAAGTGGATAAAAGGCTTCCAAAGTAGATCTCTCTCACATATAGCAAACTAATAGTTTGATACCTTTGAGTTACACCCTAATTCGTGCACAAAACCCTCTTCCATAATTTCATAGTATATCCCACGAGCTTAGTATTTCTATAAATCTATATTCTTAAATATCTCTTTTATTCTAGAAACATATTTGACACTCTTCCTTGATTCATCCAACATTTAAGATCTCGTTTAACCAATATATCTACCATACAATATACACCTTGCCCAAACACTCCCGTACTTTTATCCTGCAAGCATGTATATGCAATTTTATCAAACAGCCCCTACATGATTATTCATATAAAACCTGTAATCTATGCTACTCTGTTACACATCCACAGACTCAACACTCACAGAAGAAACATCAGCTTATGAGTCTTTTTCCTTAATTTGATTGAAAACAGAATAATTTTAAGTATGGAAAGAGAGAATACAAAGATAGAGGACACATATTTGATGAATGAAGTAATTCTCTCAATGATATTTTCTGGGACAAGGTTCTTTTCAAGCATGCGCGCACATGCACTCACTCACATGGACAAGAAAATTAGTAGCTATCACAGAAATGATAAAGGTTCTGGCCGTTGTCTCTCTAGAAACAAAATGGAAAATCTTCCAACAATAAATTCTTTTATTCGGAAAAGAATAAAAAAATTGTTCAACAGAATACACTATTAGATACGTCTGAATTGTACTATAAGAACTATAAATTTTACCTTAATAAATTGAGCTGCAGAGAAAATGAGAATTTGGAATGGAGAAAGAAATTTTGGTTGGAGATTCTTGACTTTCTTCTCATTTCTCTTTCATTTTGATTAGTTGTGGGTTGGTTCAATGCAGTAACCAGTCAGAATTCAACAAATAAAAAATAAAATTTTTGCGTAGGGTGGTTTGGGTTTGGTTTAAAAATAAATCTCGAGAACCAGATTACACTGTCTGGTTCTCAGTTAAAAAAGGGGGAATCAAATAGAGCCGGACTGAACTGGCTGGTTCAGGTCAGATCCAGTTCTAGGTAATCTTGTCTGCGTTGTATGCTGATAAATTACATCTGCAACCTTTTTGACTTGTGTAGGTTGTACCTGGGCATGACAGAAATGTAAATAATGGACGTGATGTAATCTTGGGCTTAATCATCATTGGCTTGTTTGGCATAGTTATCTGGTGCATCATGAAAATCGCCATGCTGCTCATCGGGTATTCATCTTTTGTTTTATACTTATACTCACTACAACATTTCATGACAAGAATTATGTCTTATCGACTTAAAAACCAGTGATTGAGGCTGCATATCTAAATTGAGTTTAGACAGATTCAATTGACTAAAAGCTTGATTTTCAACTCTTGTGCTCTAGAATCCAAAAGAACTTTTTGTGAAAAAAATTCGTCATTGAGTTATTAATGTCCATTTTATGTTCAGTGTTTCATTTGCCCTTACGGAAACTAATAATTACTTGTGACATTTGTGTTGAGTTTTAAGAAGTGTGAGGCAGTGACAGTTGAAGTTCCTGAGTTTTTGATTTCATTCAAGTCTCTATAAGACTATAACTGATAATTGCAACACACAAACTTATTACATATTGGGAAAATTACAGCTGCAGTCCCAAACCTGAACAAAATATAACAAGTAGGTCCTCAACCTTCAGTTTGTAGTTCTGTAGCAAATAGGTCTCCAGTAGACGGTTCTGTCCATTTCAGCATTTTAAAATTCAATTTTTCTTTGCAAAACAATTATACCCTTAGTTTTATATGCAGTTAAAAAAGAAAAATGAAAAATCTGCCAAAGTAAAATGAAAGAAAAAGAAAATATAAAAGAATTAAGAAGACGGAGGTCTTTTTAACAAAAAGTTGACTTTGTCATGTTCCAAGGACAGAAACCAAATGCTAGCGACATATTTTATTTAGTGTAAAGGTTGACAACTCAACTGCTATAAATTAAAGGTTGAGAACCCACTTGCTCTATTTCTCAAAGGTTGAGGCCCCACCTTTTTTGGCTTGCAAGTAGTGTTCCATCAATACATATTAATCAATATTGGATTGACTGGTGCCACATTATCGACAAAATAGATTTACTGTTTATTCGTACCCTGAATGATGAATGATTTTCCACAAACATGAACATTGGAGTCTAAACTTGTGGTTTTGCCATTGAAAACCAATGAAATTTTGAGGATTTAAAGGCTCTGTATGAGCAACAACTCTAGAAAATACATCTATCTCTACCAAAGCCGTGGCCAGAAAATTAAAAATGAATTATCTTAGCCCTTGTTTGAGCCACATTATTTTGGAAAAAATGCATTTTTTAATAGTGTATTGATGAGAAATGTGTGGTTAAAAAATAATGAAAAGTTTTGGATTTGCGTGTAATATTTTATTGAAGAATGTGTCGTTAAAATGATGTCAAATCACTATTTAAGAATGTATTTTTTTCAAATAATGTGGATTAAACACGGTCTTAGTGTCTATCTCGGAATCAAATTTCCATCAGTTATTACATAAAATCAATATCATAGTTTTGACTTGGCGACAACTTATCTGGGAAATAATACTACTTTTTTCTGTCCTTACCAGGAATGTTTAGCTTTGCATTCCTTTTGAAAAAGAAGTGGTACCTACTACCAGATGGCTATACTTCTATATATACTTATATTGTCATTCATAATTTATGAACTTCAAAGAAATGCACATGCAGATAGTTCAATTTCATCAACATTGAGTTCTTGTAAATAAAATTACTATACATGATGAGGACTAATACTTGTATCAATCTTGGGACGTAGAAATTTGGTTTTTGACAATATTTATCTATTATCATAGATTTGTTATTCGTACAATATTGGCTATTAGACTGCAAATGACAATATTTTTTTTATCTTGAATTAAGTTCTTTATTATTTGGGTTTTGTATGGAAATTCGACATGTTTAATCTTACTATGAACCTGTTTTTCACTTCAACAATTTCTTTGTTTACATAGGAGTTTAATATTTCTTATGACAAAGGTGGTGATAAAGATGGTAAACCAGATGGTATCGGATTCTGTTGAAGATTGGGTTGTAAAGGCTCTATTTTACATTTTTGTTCATTTTCTCTTTGGACGATGCAATAATGTGCATGGATTATAGAGACCCAGAGGAAGGAGAAGACGGGGATGAGACTGCAAACAGAGATACTGATGGTGATGAACCATAAATTCATTTTGTGTGTATGTGTTTCTTTTTTCTCATTTTCTGATATAGTTAAAACGAAGATGAAAGTAGAGTTCTGTATTTATGCTTATGAATTAGAGGATGAAATTAATTTTGCTCTCTCCAGAGGCACTCAACTGCCAACTTGGATAGGTGTCCCTACAACAATAAGAAGTATATGATAAATAGTAATCACAAAAATACAATTTCAATTCTTGATTGAGTGATATTTATTTGTTAGTTTCATTAGTATCTAAAATTTATGTTGATATGCAATTTTATTTAATTTTATTTATTTCAGCAAACACCACAGGAAAACACATCAGAATTGTTGGAAAACAGCTACAATTTTTTTCGTTGCAAAGAACCATTGATTCAATGGTTAATTGGCGATTGATAGGATAAATATCACTTCAGAAGAAATGGGAATATCTTCTTCTGTTTTAGATTCTCAATACTAAAGACTTTTCCTCTCTTCTAGTTTGTTATTGGAATAAGAAACTAATGAAGTCCTAGACGATCTTGAAGAGGCGTACCACCACAAAGTTTATCAAATCCATCCCTATATTATCTGATCTCGGTAGAGTTAACTCTTAAATAGAGGCAGTGAGCATTGAAACTATCAACTTAAAGAATTAATTGTGTTTGTTTTCTTTAATTAGATCTAGTTTTAATTAAAGCAAAAATGCGGATAACCAGTCCTGAGGTTAAATTGTGTTTGTTTTCTTTAAGCGTGTATTATACTCTTGCCTGGGCGATGAAATCTAATTAATATTTGTATATATCATGTTTATAGGTTATACCATAAATTTTAAGATGATTAATGCTAAATGAATGAAGTTTTGACGTAAATAGAGCAAAAGATTCAAAACCAGGGTGAAACCTAAATGCTACATTTGAGAAAATTAGTGCATAAAATTTGGTACAAAGATCTACACTGTTCAAATGATATACCATAGTAGAATATAATTGAATTTGGAGTTGAATGCAAAACACAAATCACCATTCGAAGTAGTGAGAAAAAATTTATGCGCATTTGAAGTTAGGCCGTCACAGCTTAAAAACCATTTGCCGTCTCCACCCACCTCAATGCTTTGGACGTGTGCGAAGCATGTTCGGCCAGTATCAAGATTAGTTTATACTCCCTTGAACCTACATGTGATCTGGCTTGACACCCTCCTTTTTCTTCCTCTGGAAAGAAGATGCTATATAATTCCTCTTTGCAATATGTTAATACTTGTGGTGGTTTTAAGTTTCTTCTATGCCAGTAAAGTGGCACGTACAAGGGACGGAGCCAGCACCAATGAGCCATGGTCTTTCATATATTGGGCAGCCACTCAACGGCTGATTGAGTGGTCCTGCGCTCGCCTAGATTCGCCCTAACTCACTCGAATTACTAAATCCACCCGCAACTACCACACCCTAGTACGGACACATTGTTTAGCAATTATTCAATATCAACTCGAACATCTGTTAACCTGGCACGTATATTCCTCATGTTGATTACCAGGTGCAGATTTGGTGGAAATAGATATAGAAGAAATTTGTTCGATAAAATTTTGAACCAGTCAGAGAGTTGCTTTTTCATCGCCAATGTACCCAGTTTAATAAATTGCAAATTTGACTACAAGAGTTGTTTCCTCATAAAATAATTTAGTCAAATTATTATTGTTAGGTTAGAACTTGGAAATATACCATTGTAAAAGTTTGAAATTTTTTTTTATGGCATTTTATTTTAGATTGATCTTTTCCTGACAGTTTCGTTGAGTCTTTTTTTATGATTATTTATAGGATATTGGGGATTATTACTTGCAAGCAACCTGAATTCATTCCATGCTAATGCTTCTTCATCCTCAAATCCTTCCTTTTCTCGATTATTATTTGGAAAATACCCTCCAAAAATTAGACAAAATAAAATCATAATACTATGTTTGATTTTCGTAAAGGAATGAGCACAGAACAACTTCTTGATATCGAGCCTCCAGGGCTTAGTTTCCCATGTAAGTTTCAATTTGATCTCATTTGTTTATTTTCCATTTTTCAGTTCTATTTATATTTATTGGAGTTTGATCCATTACTGTGTTTTCCAGTTTTGCTTTTTCACTTATTTATTTTGGGTTTGAAGTTGAGCGAGTCAGGAGACAAGTGTCTTGTACAATTCGGCTGTCAAATAAAACCCGAGATCGCATTGCTTTTATGGTAAATACATTTTGATTATTGATTTGAGTAATATATTGTAAGTATACTAATTGCATTGGATTCCACGTTGCTCATGGAAGGCGTTGTGAGTTTGTAAGCACTTTGAGCACCCTCTCCTTACAAGTCGATTTTAAGGATGAGTTCTTCAATTGTATGTGAAAGTGTATTTTGATTGAATATGATTTTGTTTTCAGGTTGTAAACCCAAATCCCATGAATTATGGATGTGAACCCAATCTTGGAATTCTTTCGCCCAGATCAACATGTGATCTCACAGGTGGTTTCATTTCAAGGGTCTTCTTTTTAGTTTGTTGCTAAGATGATAGAAGAAAAATAAAACCTTCTTTTTCCTTTTGTTGCTGTCCCCTATGAAGTACGGATACAGAAATGAGCTTCTGTTACGAAATGACATGACATGGCAAGTCAAACACAATTTTTTCAAAAAGAAAAAAGTATATACATTGTTTCCTGTTTTTTATATTGTAAAGTAAATATCATTTTTTATTAATTCTAGAAAGTCGACAATGTACCTCACATAGTGTCAACAATGTGTCCATGTGTACAAAATAAAAAAAATAACTTGGACACGCTGCTGGAATTTCCGAAACATGTTGTTATCCAACATACTTATCTCTTAGTGTGTTGATAAAATGTCTAACTGTACAAAATAAAAATAATAATTAAGAAGTGTTAACACATTTTCGACACGTGTTAGTACATGTCAGACATCAAAGCCGACACTTGGAGGTTGTCAGTGTGTATCCTAGCTGGTCCCCAAGGCTATCCTCATAGCCCTCTAGAATTTTGACATCCGAGGATTTGATCCATTTCTTCCCTTTTCTTTATTTCATCTTATATTTTGGTAATAAAAGAAGCACTCTGGATTGACCTAAATTCCTAGTATACCATGGATCTTTTATGTGTACAAGACAGAAGCGAGGAAAAAATAGTAATGTTTTTCTTCATTACAATGCAAACAATGAGAGTGAACTACTATAAATGTTTTGGTCGTTTTATGATTATTTATTGTTCTCGAAAGTAGACATTACATTAGGGTACAATCTTTAACATTTTTACTTTTACATGTTCTGCAGTAACAATGCAAGCCTTGGAGGAGGCTCCTCGCAACATGCAATGTGAGAACAACTTTCTAATTCGGAGTTTAATCGTGAGTTCTGGTGCAACCAAAGAAGATGTTGAAATACTGGTAATCATACCCACATTAATCAGTACAAGTTTGTTTAAAGCCGACACTGTTTTCTATTTCTAGCCTCTCGGATATATTTTAAAGCCGGTTTGAGAATGTTTTAGGGGCCAGTTTTCCAGTTTCGAAAAAATAAAATAAAATAAACCAAGAACAATGGAAAGCATTGGCACGAGTAAATTTCACTTTCACAATACTATTTCCCAATTAGCTGGGGTTGATTCGGATTAACCTCTTTTTGGTTGCTTGAAAGGTGTGATGCAAAAGAGTTACTTGTGCTCTAATAT
The DNA here is from genome assembly GCF_002742605.1 of Olea europaea var. sylvestris. Classification (NCBI taxonomy): domain Eukaryota; kingdom Viridiplantae; phylum Streptophyta; class Magnoliopsida; order Lamiales; family Oleaceae; genus Olea; species Olea europaea. The sequence continues at coordinate 5,042,769 of NC_036256.1, read as the reverse complement.
CTTGAGAAAATTGTACAATGTTTTGGCCTCAAACTAACTAAGACTTCTCCAGAACTGTTCTGCACAAGATCATTTCGTTAACCACCGTTCCCGGAAGCATTATAAAATGTGTCCTTCTAGTTTATAGAACTCTTTATTTCAAATACGAGTTAAATGAAGTGAAAAATGAATGGCATGTTTGTTTTATAGTTCGATGAGGAAGGACATCGTAGTCAAAATGGCCTACTGAATGCAGATTACATTTTTCCTCTCCAAGTTAAATCAGTAGTTCCTGATGGAATAGTAAGTTTTTCTTGGGCAGCTGAAGTTTCTGTTTGCTGATAGTCATTATTTCGTGTAATGGTCTGTGCATTAACAATTGATTTCTGTCAAGAGGTGAGAATGAAAATCAATATTCAAGGATAAGTTTCCCATCAATTGCTGATCTAGTTGAAAGTCTCTTTCCCTTGTGTCACAAATATGTTCCTGGTAGCTGAAATAGACTGAACTTAAATTATTTTCTTGATGGTGATTATTTACTTTGGTAACCTTTCTCATGTGTAGGTAGCATGGATAACCATTGCCGTGCTTGCCATAATTTTCTGGTATCTCATGAAAAAGACGTTGCTGCTCATCTGGTATTCATATTTAGTTTTAAAACTTTTATTTGCAACACTTTATAACAACAAATCATGTCCAATTGAATTACACGCTACTTTTTCCTGGTTGTACTATTGATTCTGTTCTATTATATGACAAACTTTTGACTAAATGATCTTCTCTTGAGGAATTCTTTGCATTATATAACAAATGTATTACCTTATACAACTATAGTATCAATCTAAATATAATAGATGTAATCAACCTATGTATGGTAAATACAATTATATACATAATTATGTTAAGTAATAATCTTTGTCAATCTTTGTTATCTTCGTCAATCTTCAAGATCTCTGTCGATCTCATTGATACTAATTATTTGAGTTGATGAGGTGACAGGGTGGGTGTTGCATTTTTAAATTGAGCTTTAAACCAATCCGACTAAAAACTTGTGTAGAACCACCTTTTCTATGAACTTAAATTTAGTCTTCAATGAATTCCCTTCAAGTACATGCCAGATGGCTAGAGTCGTATATAAATTTTTTATAAATAGGCAGCGATGAGATTAGTACATACAATACTATGTTGAACCAGATCAAGTACATTTATTTATTTACATCGGGTGAATGCAACAGAGCATTTTCGATTAAACAAAGTTCACGCGACTCGTGAGTTAATAATATATTTTTGAACTTTCATTTTGTCCTGCCAAAAATAACACTCTCCCTTCATTGCATTAAAAAGTCTTCCGTGTCACTTAGCTCATCTTTGAATGGACGAGTTATCAAGTGATTGTGTTATAGTTCATTCATTGGGTTCTTGGAAAGTTGGAGGCAATGACAGTGGAAAATCCTTAGCTTTGGAATATTTTTAACTAAAAGGAGGCTGTTGAGAGTATTTTGGTTTGCTAATGACTCCTTTTTTTTTTTTTTTTTTGGTTTTTAACCTTCGAGCTCATACGCTGCAAACATGGAAATTTCACATGTTTAATCTTAATTAGAATCACTTTTCATTTATATAATTTCTACTTTTACAGGAGTTCAATATTTCTATTCACTATGCTGATGATAAAGATAATAAGCCAGTCTGCTTTAGATGCAATTAAAGATTGGATTTTAAGCACTCTACGTGACATTTTTTTCGATCCTCTTTATAGAGGATTACAAGATATTGTGCATGGGTTCAAACTAATAAGGGATAGAGACAGAGACGGAGATAGAGACAAAGCATAAGATCATCTGTTTGTCTTTTTTTTTAATGCTTCTTTCTTTCTTTCTTTTCTTTCTCCCCCCCCCCCCCCTTTTTTTTTTTTTTTCTTCCTTTCTCTTCCCCCCCCCCCCCCCCCCCTTTGGTTAAATGATGCCGTTTGATCCTTTTAGAATTGTTGTTTAAGCTGCTAACTGTCATTTTGTCAACTTAAATAAATTAAACCATCTTGATAAGACATGGCATGGCTAAGCTTCAAAGAAATAGTCAAGAAACAGAAGATTTACGAACCTTTATCCCGACATTATTACCGAGAAACAAGAATAAACTAAGAATACTCACAACCCGAGAAATGAACTAATGAGCATCAGTATTCATCTTATGATAAGCACCGATGACGTGTCGTATCAATTCATTCGTTGAGAAAGATTTTATCGGGTCTGAACATTTGAACTAAATTTATCATATACTAATGAATTAATATGACACATCACCGGTTTTCAACATAAGATAAATACTGATGCTTATTAGATCATTTCTTCTCAAAACCCTTTATTTGCACAACACATCATCGATTGATTAACCTAAAACACATCTTTCCTCTCTTCTTCCACAACTTTCAACATCCCATTCTTCATCTCAGCCTTTATCCCATCGAGTTTTATACAGATGCTCGAGTATCTTCTTCCATATTCTTCATTCTCGGACTCTTTTTCACTTTCCCCTTGATAACCAGGGTGTTCTGCTCCATCGAGACTTTATCTTGATCCTTATCAAGTCCAGGCATGTCTACTCGGCAAATCCCATCCCCTCCTTACGCCGGCCCCAACTCCCCTTCCCAGCTAGCCGACGCTAAGGGGTTGTCCATCATGATCAAGATTTGCTCAAACTATTTGTAGGGAAGAAGAGATCAAAGGTATCTGATATAAAATTAATTTTTAACCCCATTTCATTCTGATATAAAATTAATTTTTACTTTTTCCATTATATATAATCTATATGTCAAGAGGGAAAGTTGGGACGGGGAAAAAAGAAAATATAGAAATATAGCTTTGGTACTAACATAGAAAAATACAAAAACACAAAACATTACATTTGGGATGAAAATGAAGCTATGACTAATACAGTTTCATCGCTTCCTCAGCATGTTTATGGTAACAACTTCCGCGCCTAACAACTTGTATAAATGACTTGTGAAGTATTTCATTTTTACGTCTTAGGCCAGTAAGAAGACGCATTCTTTGGTATGCTGAACCATGTCTAGCGCAATTATTGGAAATGCGAGTCCCTTAAAAACCTGCTTGACTCTCAAGACAGACAAATCCATTTTACACCACTGCTTTCGCCCTTTAAAGAATGAACTTATCAAACTAGTACCCCAAAGGTGGAATGGTAATGAAACTAGGTTAGCAAAGGAAAAGAATGATTTCATTCGAGTCAATTACTGTATTTGCCATGAAATACCAACTGCTTGCACCAGTGCTATCAATATACTGACATGGTCCAGAGAAGAGAAACTTCTGTATCACTTTAAAATAAGTAGCGAACATGTCCGTAGAGCAGAGAGACAGAGAGAGAGAGAGAGAGAGAGATGTAGAAAGACAAAGGAGGAGACGAATACTCATCAAATATAGAAGGTATATCCAAGTGGATATGTGGCCAATTTCACACTTTCACTCAGTTTCGCTTCCTCAAAAGATGTCTAGTTTGCAAATACAACAATATATATGTTATAACAGATAGTAAAACAAACATGTATAATTGCTGAGGTACAGTGACATGTACTCTAAAATACTGAACTCACATACTTCAGATGTTATTGCCTATAATTGCAGCTTCAGAAACTTATTAAAAAAAAAAAAAAAAAGCTCAAAACTTTACCAGGATGAAAGGAAGTATACAAAATGTCCAAAATAGCCCAAATAAATGTAGAATTCATAAGTTGAAACTGAAATATATGATCCTGTGATAGTAGAAATTTTTAGTCTAATGTATAATAAGTTAACTAAATTAGGAGGACCACAAAGCCTCATATTCTGCCTTCAAAATTTAGATGAAGTTATGTCTATCATTCTGGTTTCCAGTACATCTCTATGCACAAGAGAAGCTCACTCACCAGACCATAAGGAAACAGGAGACGGGGATGAAAGGGGACCTTCACGAGTCTACAAGCACAATTTGCACCGTCATAGGACGTTGTGCGCAAAGATCTCCATTGTATTGCAGGCTTGGTTTAGACATACGAAACAGAATGCAAGCAGAGAAGGAAAGAAAAAGAATTGCTAAAGCGTGGCTAAAGCTGGCTAATTGATCCAGCAACTCCAATCCCAGAATCAAAAGGTGTACTCTTCTTCTCATTTATTGCCTAACTATTCCAACCGTCTTAAGGAACTTTTTCATCCACGTCAATGACTAGAGACACTGCACAAGCAGAACTTGAAACCCTAATTTACTGTAAATGCAAAGATTTGGGTTAATTCAGAAAGAAACCCTAATTTGATTGGAATGGAAAACACATTTATAACAGTAAACTAGAGGGGAAATTTAGGACAAAAACCAAATCCGGCCTTGAACATTTGCAAGTATTACAAATCCATCCTCGAACTCAAAAGTATTCTAAATTAATCCTTCAAAGAAATATTTGTTCCCCATCCATCGCTTCTGTTGATGAATCCTAACCGATTTAAGGAAAAAGTGACGTCTACGAATAGAAAGCTTTGATTTTTTAACAGAGATAACTCAACATGGTATCAAAAAATAAGATTAATTCTATTTGTACATCATGATTTAAAAATTGATTTACATAATGATGATATGGAAGAGAGAAAAAGAGGACAATAGGAGAGCATGAAAACAATAAAATAAAATAAAAATAGTCAGTCAAAAGTTAGTTAATATAATCCACATTATCATTTTCTATATCAATCTGTAAATTATGATATACAAATAGCATTATTCATAAAATAAAGAGCAGGAGTTCGGGTTTCATCTTCTGCCATTTTCAAGAAAATATTAAAGACAATCCTAAATTTTATGTTTATATTAGGAACATTGTAGATCTGTTTGGTTTAAATAAAAATAAGATTTTTAGTAGATTTTGATCAAAGTAAATAGAATATGTGGTTTAAAAGTTGTAGTTATATGAAATGTGTGGTTAATTATCGATTTATAAATTTTAATCAAAATTTTCAACTGAACCAAACAAGGGCTATATATACTACCACCAATCTTTTTTCTTTCTTCTTCTTCTTCCTCCTTTTTTTCTTGGGTGAAATCCGTTTACGTACAGGAACGAGTTTTTCATGCTCTGAATTCTGCCTCGAGACTGTTAAGCTCAACATAATATTCAGGACAGGAAAATTTAACCATTCCTTCATGGTCTCTTGCAAATCCCCTTCCTCGATCTGTGCTAGTGGATCATTTAAAGCAGCCATCTGAGTTAAGTTTGATTATTCCTCTTGATGGTTTAAGTCAATTCACCAACTTTATGCGCCCCTCTATCTTGCCTCTGATGTTATGTAGATTTCTAGAGAGCAGTAACTGAGCTTGTGCTAACTAATAATTGTACAAGATGTTCTATTCTCCATATGACCCTTTCAGCACTCATTTTGATTCCATCGTGTTTGCTTCTGTTTCTTTAACTCGATGGAAACCAGAAGATGAATAGAGGAATAAGAATTTTGTATATTCTCCAGCCTTTTAGGGCATGGTGTGCGTACCTCCATGCTTGGAAAGGAATTTTCAACTGCATTTTGGTGCTGAAATGCAACGAAACCTGCTTTGCAATAACCCCATTTAGCAGCACAGGTAAGATTTTTTCCTCTACAAAACAACTTCCAAGTTATGTATTTCTCTGCATCGCTACTGATCTCGTATCAAATCAGAGAAAATCTTCAGCTGCAATACAGTGTTACCAGGGAACCTACTGGTGAGGAACTGTTAGAGCATATATCCATTCTCATTGCAAGTCTATTAGGTGCTTCATTTACCAACATACCTCAAGTTGTCACTATAAATTTTGAGTCCTTTTCGCTTGAGAAGAGGGAGAAGAGTGTCCACGAGGCAGCTCTAAGTCTTGGTGATACCAAGGACATTTTAGAAGTTCTTCAAAAATATGATCTTCTCCATCTGATACCCAAACAGATGCTATATACTCATGAATGCGCACTTGAATGAATGAGAAAACTCCACCCATTCCTACTCCTAGTCCTATATCCAGTACTGACATTAGTCCTTCTAGCTCAGATGAGGTGCATATAATTGTTGAATAAAAAGCTACACTGATAATGTTGCATAAGTTTCTTAGACGTGTATTCTAATTGCAATTTGTACAAAAACATCATCGTAATTTGTTCAATAATCTAATTCAGTGACAGTTAATTGAGACAACTGAAATAAACAGCATGAATGTACTGGCCTACCTAGAAGAATTACACTTTTAGCATATCCCTGATCATCACAGAGATATACAATCTGCAATCGTGAGAACTCTGAAAATCCCAGCCGTCGAGTAGTTCTTACGGTAATCATGCATTAGAATGGTTAAGCTTATTCAGTACCGTTGCACTTCTTATTGACGGATTTGGATTTGATAATGGTTTGAAATTTTTAGTTTACGCATAAAATACAGTCAAGAATGGAGGAGTTACACATATTTTTAGAGGATTTCAAATCCATTATGAATTTATAGGCTCGGCTAACCTTAACTTAGCAACTGTAACTTTGAGGAGGTGACTGAGCAGATTTTGCACCAGGATTCATGTCTGTCTTTGTACACCTACTATAAATATCAAGGCCTTTCTTGATTAGGCAATTCTGGTTGAAAAGGCTCAATCTAAGCTAATTCAATATGTTTTCCAATACTAGAATATGCACTGCTTTATTGGTGGCATGCATCCTCTCAAAGGAACCCAAAAATTCTGATTATCGTGGAGCAGAATTAGTAAGATACATGTCTAAGAATGTTAACAGAACTTTTGCAATATGCTTGTACATAACATATACTTGATCAATGAAATACACAGATTCAATTATATATTGTCTTTAAAACTCACAAGCTTCCTACTGATCAACAACTGTCTGCAGTTCATTAAAACTAGAAGGCCTAGTGCCACTGGATGCAGTAATAGGAGATGAAAGAATTTTCTCCTCCATTGAAACGCGCCATTCATCAATATTGAGCAGCTGCTCTGGTGTCAGGACAGGAAGGTCATGTTTTTGGAGGGCTTCTAAAATTTCTTCTGTTTCACCAAGAATTCGAGCAGCATGGCAGACGCTCTTCTCCCTTTTCTCGGGGGCAATGGACCGAAAATTCATAGTTATAACCTGAGGTATATTGGTAAGGCAAGCACCTAATATATTTGCAATGAGAATGGATATGTGCTTGAAGATTTCCTCTTCACTGGGTTCACTGATACCATTGTACAGCAGCAGAAGAGTTCGGCTGATTCTATACATTGAGTTTGCAGCAATTACCTTAATGGACAACTCGAGATTTTCAGGAACTATATTTCCTTTCATCTTGAATTCGATGACATATTTATTAGCAATGACACAAAGCTTTTCAAGAATCTCCTTGGATGTTTTTCCTTCAGTAGCCATGTTCCGAAGGTCTTCACCTTGCCACCTACAGAGGAGATCCACGTCTAACCATGTAGCATCTGCTGCTTCTCTAACCTTCTTCAAATCCAATTTTTTGGCAAGAACTTTATCTACGAGGCTGACGTATGCCATTCCTTTACGCACACAGTTCAGCACAGACTCCACCTTGTCATCATCAATGTTAGGAATCGCTATGAGAATGCTTGATAATGTCACAACAGGCAATTTCCAACAATTAGGTGGCTCTAAAGAAAGCACAGATGGAATTTGACTGCTATCAAATTCTGCCAAGCTGTTGAAATTAGTCAGTTCATGAAGAAGATCTCGTAGTTGTTGTGATGGCTGCCTTCGACCTTTAGAAACAACTGATAAGTAGTCTCCCATGGCTCTAGGAAGTTGCTCCTCACCTTCAAGATGTAAAACATAATGACTTATATCTGGATCTTTTGATTCCAGTCCTGATCCTTGCTTATTTTTTGACCCATTGGATTTTAGATAATCTCTACACCTCAAGAAACAGAAATAGCACGAGAAGAACGGCCAACTCAAAAAAGTCGACATGAGCAACAAAGATTTGCTTACTGCCACCACTGCAATTTTAATCTTTATACAGAAGGACAGCATCAGATCTTTTGTTTTGTGGACTACTTTTTGGCATCTCCTATTTCGTATTCGCAATGCCAAAGGTCTCTCTTTCCAGTCCAACAGCCGTTCAATCCAATACTTCTCCAATTTGAACCCAATGTTATCAATTTTTAGTATAGAGCGCTTAAATTTCACGGCACGTACCAATCGAAATAAAGGGCCAATTGTGCCTATTATCACGCCTATGGACTGAATCCACGCAATGACATACGTAGATTTCCCATAGTCCGATGCGGGATGAAAATAGCGATGGTGGCCAATGTAAAAGTAAATGATAATATTCTGAATCCATACTAGTGATAGCATTAGAACATTAAGAATGCAGATAGCACAACATGCCGTGCAAGTAACAGATCGTGCCATCACAAATTGGGGGTTACCGGTTTCTGCCATTATCCAATACTTCTTTAAGTCTTCCTTGAGTTTCTCAATTGCAGTCATTCCATTTTCTCGCGGATCTTCACTGGCTATCATGCTATCTATTTTCCGAAACTCAAATTCCAAGTATTTTTTGGTGGTTGGAACCACCAAGGACGGGAAACTCATAATCACAAACATGACAATTATGAAAAACATGACCAGAGCTTGCAGGAACCAGTCGGCGTAGATTACACCAGTGTATATCTGGATGCATACATTCACAAGTAGGGTGATGACAAATATTCCCAAGGCTATCATGTTCATAAAGATTTCCTTGTCATCCATGGATCCTAGAGATGGCATAAAATTAGCCATCGCTGTTGACATCAGAACAGTGCTGCTGAATTTTGCAAGCTGATCAGGGTATCGTGGCATTGGATTGTTCAAATCCATTGGCAACTTCACTGCAATAGCTAATAATGTCAATGAAGCAGCATTAAGAGTAAAAACTCTGCATGGAAACCAAAATTTCTTTTTAAAGAAACCATTGATTGCATCAAGAGCCATTGCAAGGGAGCAGATTGCAGATGCGAATGCAACATAGATGCCAATCCATGGCATTGGTGAGCTGAACTTTTTGGGATTATAGCCCAAGTACCGGCACCGCTCAAGAAATTCTTCACAATATTCCATTTTTTTTTTATTTCGAGTCCTTTCGCTATTATATTAGTGCTTTTGAAAATTGGCAAGAACTCGAAGAGAATTGATGTTGTGCATGGTAAGAGGCTAGATTTAGATTTTTATAATGTCAGTCTACAAATGTACTATAGATTAGTCATTACTAGACATCTTCCACTACCTTTCCTAGAAATTGCACAGGATGTGACTAATCTATATTGCATTTGTTAAAAGGAGTTCCAAAACGTGTAACTTTTTACTTGAAAGATGAATTCTTAGGTCCTTTTTTTTTGCTTTTCCTTTCCTTTTTTTTTTTTTTTTTTTTTAAATCTTCTTGGGAGGTTTGTGACTGTAGATTAGTTATTACTTGACATCTTCCACCACCTTTCCTGTAAATTGTACAGGATGCTACTAATCTATATTGCATTTGTCAAAAGCAGTTCCAAAACATGTAATTTTTTTTACTTGAAAGTTGACTACTTATAGAAACCAATGATTGCATCAAGAGCCATTCCAAGGGAGCAGATTGCAGATGTAATGCAACATGGATGCCAATCCATGGCATTGGTGAGCTGAACTTTCCAGGATCATAGCCCGGCTCAGCATAGTCATCACAATATGCCATTTTTTTTATTTCGAGTCCTTTTGCTGTTATATGAGTTCTTTTGAAAATTGGCTAGAACTCGAAGAGAATTGATGTTGTGTACGGTAAGAGGCTAGATTTAGATTTTTATAATGTCAGTCTACAAATGCACTATAGATTAGTCATTATTGGATTTCTTCCACTACCTTTCCTAAAAATTGTACAGGATGTGACTAATCTATATGTATTGGTTAAAAGCAGTTCCAAAACATGCAATTTTTTACTTGAAAGTTGACTTCTTAGGTCCTTTTTTTTTGTGGTGGTTTGTGACTATAGATCAGTCATTGTTGGACATCTTTCACTACCTTTCCTGGAAATCGTAAAGGACGCGACTAATCTATACTGCGTTTGTTAAAAGCAGTTTCAAAACATGTAATTTTTTACTTGAAAGTTGACTTCTTAAGTCCTTTTTTCTTTTAAATTTTATTTTTGTGGTCGTTTGTCATAAAAGAGTTGCACACCTATACAGCATATTCATTCTTCTACACTCACACACTCCATTATAAAGTATGTACCTTTTCTTTCATGTGGAAGGCTTAACTTAGCCACTGTTTTATGGTCATTATTTGTTCAAAGTAATATTTTAAATAGTAAATTTTTGGGTGATTAAAGAGTAGGGAAAATTTTTAAATTTGCATGAAGAATACTTTGTTGTGTGGTTAAAAACGAATAGATATAACAAGGAGTTTTGAAATAATAATTGTCAAACAAGGACTTAGTAAATGTTAATTTATATTTTCCTCTTCAATCAAAAGACTGAAGTGATAAAATTGATAAACAACAATGAGGAAGGATCAAGGAAACAAAAAGTCAACTTCTAATAAAGCAAGAAGAAAACTGGGACCTGCCACCGCCTCTACAATGAAGTTCTTGGAATTTCATAGGCAAGTTGTTGGAGAAAAAAGTTTTGCTATGATGATATTATTTTTTCTTTTTTTATTATCATTTCCCATTATTCAGAGGTGCCGTACACATCATTTTCTATTAATGAGCAAAACTTTTTTCTCCAACAACTTGCCTTTGAAATTCCAAGAACTTTTAATTAATGGAAAACTGTACACACATCATTTTCTATTAATGAGCAAAACATTTTTCTCCAACAACTTGCCTATGAAATTCCAAGAACTTTTAATTAATGGAAAATGATGATATTATTTTTTCTTGTTTTAATATCATTTCCCATTAATTAGAGGTGATGTACACACATCATTTTCCATTAATGATTAAAACTTTTTTCTCCAACAACTAGCCTATACAATTCCAAGAACTTCATGTAGAGTCTACGATTATTTTAATCATGGTACCCATTTCTTATATATGAGAAAGCTGTCAATCATGCTGTCAAATGTATTGTACTTATAAATTGCTCTTAATTTATCCCCCTTTGTGGCTTGTTCCTGAAGGAAATATATAACAAGTTCATTTTGCTTCGAGAATAATTGTGGCTTCCTATGGTCAACTTTTTTTTAGCATAAGAAGCAATTCCTACCTAGTTTGCTACATGTATATCAAATTTTAGTGGCAAAAGCCAACATTTTGCGTTAGAAACATAATCAAACCTTGTACAAATCGAAAAGAGTTAAGGTTTTAATGAAAAGCGCAAGAATCGCGAGAAAGAAAAGAGAGAAGGTTCAAATCTATTATGATTTTGCCTCCGTCTGATATGAATTAAAATAAGATATTTAGTAAATTTTGATAAAAGTTAAAAAATTGTGGGTCTCATGAAATAATTTACTTAAACATGATTTTATAAATAAATGTTTTACAAAGAACTGAAAGTTGGGGTCGAGTGGACCCCCTATGACCTCATGTTCGCCACTGTCAAGGTTTAAATTGTTTTACTTGCAGATAATTTTTTTACATATAAATTAATATTTAAATTAAAAATAAGGTTACATACTTACTTAAAATTTTGAGTTAATATTTTTTATTTATGAGTAAATTTTACTATTATAAATTAATTTTATACTTTTAAATAATTTTGTTTCAATTTTTTTCTTATAAGTAACTTTTTATATTTTATAATTGAATTTTTATCTTGGGTAATAGCATAAAATATTCATACGTTTCAATATTATTGTGCAAAACGTGTATACTTTTCATTTTATTATTATCATAATCATCATATCTTTAAAACCGGTAAGAGGTCAACACATACCATATCTTTGGTACCGGATGACCATATCATAATATTTCACATCATATCATATCTTTAAATTTCATAATAATTCATCGACATGAAAAAAAATATTTTAAATGGGATAACGTAAATTGTACCTTGTAATCCTAACTTGATTGATGAAAAGAGTTTTCTTGAAAGAAATACAGTAGTTTCACGTTCTAAGCATCCCCCTATTTTGTGAGCGTGGATCTCCCTTTTGTTCAATTAAACATATAACAAATTTTTTTCCCTAAATGTAAAATGCTTATTTAAGTTAGAGAAGGATTTTCTACGTGTATTCTATCTATACCATTTATATCACATCATAAAGCCACACGCTTTCCCATGTCAGTGGCTCAATTTACTAATTTGTTTTTATTCAAAAACGTCTCTATCAATTCCTTTCAATTCAAACAAGGAAAATTTCTAAATTCTCAATCAAGATGGCTTGCGTCATGGGAGCACAATGTCATATTATTGTGTAATATTCCAAGAAACTTGACTATGATATAATATATTTTATCATTCCTATAAAAAAAAATACTATTTTATTCTAACCCTACCCAATCTACACGTGTAGGTAGTCCTTGTAAAAATAATAATAATTATAAACAATTACTAATAAGTGATAAGGTCTATAAACTTCATTATCTTGAATCTAACTTATCCGAATTGACTTTTTCTCGAGTCCACCATACGCAATTAATTACGAGCTATCCAACAAGCCTAATATTGACATATTTTTCATTACTCCATCACTAATTAAATATTTGACCCAAATAAAATTTAGGAAAAATTGCAGCAGCGGTCCCTAACCTTATCAATTTTTATAGACTTTATCCAAACCTTTATTTTGTGCTAGTGAAGGTCCCCAACTTTCATAAATGTGTAGTTGAAATTCATTTGGACGAAAACTGTCCATTGTTCTGTTAGTTGACCAAAATTTGGAAAAACTGATCATTTTTGACCAAATCAGAAGGGGCAAAATGGTACTTTGCTTTTTTTCATATTAAATATGAAATAAGTTATTTAATTAAATTAAAAAACCAAAAACTAAATATAAATAATAAATAAACCCATGAAAACATTTCTCCTCCTTCTTCTCCGACGAGACTACCACTTAGCCAATGCCGCCACCGCCGATCACACTGTTGCCATCTCCACCACAACTCCCCTCACCACTTCTCCTACTACCAGTAGAATCACCCTCCACAGAAAAATCAAAAAATTCTCAAAATTGAGAAGGGAAAGATAATGCACTGCCGATTAAACCGGGGGCTCCGACAAAGAGTCCTCGTCGAGACACACATTGTTATGGCATTCAGACACTTCAAAGGACCTGCATTGTCGAGTTCCACAAGTGAGCGATGAAAAGGAAGAGGATGAGAGAGGGCCAAATATTGGGTCGACTTGACGGTAACAATCAGTACCGCCTTGATTTGTTCCAGAACCTCTAGCTTATCTACATCCAATTCTGCTTTCAAAGGGGGTAGATCTGCTTTCCTTAAGCCCTGACTCACTAGATCTACCCGAATCTGAGATAGACATGCCCTTTAACTCGACGTGCTTCTTCTTACATTGTGTTGGGGTTGAACAATAATAGTGGCATGGGTCTCTTCCTGCAAGGGTTTATCACCTCTAACACGAGAGATAGATGAACCCACCAAAGGATTTTTCTCAGCTATATTGTCTTTTTCTTGGTCTCCTAGGTTTTCCCCAATAATTTCCCAATCCTCTTTGACCGATGTTACTTGCAAGCTGCTTTTTCGCTTTGTGACTTCCACTGGTAGTGGGGAAAGTGGTGAGGGGAGCTGTGGTAGAGATGACAACAGTGTGTTCAACGGTGGCTAGGTGGTAGTCTCGCCGAAGATGAAGAAGGAGAAATGTTTTGATGGGTTTATATATTATTTATATTTAGTTTTTGGTTTTTTTAGTTTAATTAAATAACTTATTTTATATTTAATATGAAAAAAAAAAAAGCAAAGTACCATTTTGCCCCTTCTAATTTGGTCAAAATTGATCAGTTTCTCCAATTTTTGGTCAACTAACGGAACAATAGACGGTTTCCATCCAGATGGACTTCAACTGCACATTTATGAAAGGTTGGAGACTTTCACTGTCACAAAATGAAGGTTAGGGTAAAGTCTGCAAAAATTAAAAAGATTAGGGACCGCTGCTGTAATTTTCCCTAATATACATATGTATATCTATATATATATATATACATATGTATATCTATATCTATATATATATATATATATATATATATATATATATATATATATATATATATGTGTGTGTGTGTGTGTGTGTGTGTTATTTTAGTCCCCAACTTTCCAAATTTAAAACATAGTATATGAAATAATTAATTCTAGTAAGTTTGACTTCTTAGGTCCTTTTTCTTTATTTTTTTCCTTTTTTTTTTCTTTTTTTTTTTGTGGAGTTTTGTGACTATAGATTAGTTATTATTGGACATATTTCACTACCTTTCCTGAAAATTGTACAGGATGCGACAAATCTATATTGAAGCATTTTAGAGCTTGCTTGGGAGTTTCATTGTATCAGTTACAAGCATTCTTTAAAGTACCGACTTTGAGCGTTTATGAGTTGATCAATTTTGAGGGATTTTAGTAGTGATTTTTAAAACCGTCGAACATATGCTTAAGAATTTATTATCCACTAGTTCTAATTTTTTTTTATAAAATTTTCAATTTGTAGTTTCTTGTATAATTTTTTTTATTTATAAATGATATTTTAATTGCGGATAATTTTTTTTACATATAAGTTAATAATTAACTTAAAAAACTAAATAAGGTTAAATATTTACTTAAAATTTTTAGTTAACATTTTCTATTTATGAGTAAATTTTACTATTATAGGTTGATTTTATAATTTTGAGTTAATAATTTTAATTGAATTTTTTTACTTATAAGTAACTTTTTATATTTTATAATTGAATTTTTATCTTGGATAGTAGCACAAAACATTCATACTTTTCAATATTATTGTGTAAAACATGAATACCTTTCATTTATTATTATTATTATTATTATTATTATTATTATTATTATTATTATTATTATTATTATTATTATTTTCACACTTATTTCTATCTTTCAATATAGAAATCATCTTTTGTATCCATTTTCTTAATTAAAAGCTATGAAATGATGAATATAACATCGTGTTTAAATAAAACAAAAATAAAAGAAATGAAAAGAAAAAAATAAAGAACCAATTGTATTCATCCTCCCAAATTTTCAAAAAAATTACAAATGAGTCACAAATATATAATTAAAAATCAAAACTAAAAAAACACCTAAAACCCTAGCCAACCATCACCTTTGAATCCCAAAAACTCCGGCCTATCACTATCCAAATTGACGAACCTCCATACCATTGACTGCCATTACTACCCTATACACATACCACCTAACCACCAGCCTGGAGCTACTAGATTTGGCCAAAATTGATGGCCAAAATCTTCATCGCAAGCGCGTATTACCCTGTTCGATTTGTAATATGGAGGCCAAATTTGGGAAGATACATAGGTAGAATTGTTGCATTTTGATTAGGTGATGCCAGAATGGGTAATCGATGAGCATGGGTCCCGCTGTCGGCATTGAAAATCGTGACTTAATGTTGCATTTTCACCTCATTTAAAAAATGGGGCTATAAATTTCGATTGTGTGGATTTGTTGATGTTGCAAGACCATGAATAGGTGCACTCTGATGAGTATAGTCGATCAATATGATGGAAAGGGCATGGGTCTCGTCGGAGAAGGTGGTGCAATCGATTATTGTGTTGACAATTTGCTGATTTTGGCTATCAATTCCGACCAAATCTAGTGGCTTTAGGGCTTGTGGCTGAGTGGTATGTGTAGATAGGAGTGAAGGGCTATCCAATAGTATAGAGTATCGATGGTTTTGATAGTGATTGGTCAGAGTTTCTAGGATTCAAATGTGGTGGTTGTTCGAAGTTTGGTGTTTTTTTAATTTTGATTTTTAATTATATATTTGTGACTCATTTGTAATTTTTTTTAAAAATTTGAGACTGTGATTACAATTAATTCTTTTATTTTATTTTTGTTTTATTTAAATAAAAGTGTATATATGATGTCATTTCACAGCTTTTAATTGAGAAAATGAATGACAACGATGATTTTGGCAATGAATTGTGATAATAAGGGTGAAAATGCTAAAACATGAAATGTACGGACCTTTTGCACAACAATATTGAAAGTACGGTGCTTTGTGCTAATTATCCATTTTATTTTATCAGTAGTTTTTTTATTTTTTTATATAAAAATAATTTTTTACTTATAAGTAATTTTTAATTATAATGTAATTTTTCTTATCTTATAAATAATATATTACTTATAAATAATATTTTATTTAATATATTTACATGTTAGTTTTGAAGAAAATATTTTTGTTGAAAATAATTATTTATAAAGGGTAAAATTAGAAAAAGAATATGAAAAATGGCCAAAACCAACTGATCTAGTGAGTTGAGAGAACCTATTAAAATTACACAATATTGATTTTGGGTCATTTTTAAATCGCCCAAAATCAGTGCACAAAAAAAACTAGCAATCACCGATTTTCCCAACCCCTCATTAGCGGTGCCATCCAAAATCGGACAAGAAAACTCCCAAGCAGGATTTTGGGAAATCTAATTCTTCAAAATGTGGCTAATTTAGCATGTATGTCGTGAATTATGTTCCTTGCACCGAGTTTATTCTTCTACAGCTAAACACTCCATTGTAAAGAATGTACCTTTCTTTCTGCTTATTCTTATTCCTATCATTTTGGGGAGAAGGAAAAGATCAGAATCAAAAGGTTAAATAAGAGTTAAATTGGTGATCAGACGATAAATTTGGTCAAATTTGGAGGTTGAACCCGCTGATTTTGTAGGTGAACCAGCCAATTCGATTGTTCTTTTGCTTCTGATTTTTAACAAAACCAATAGGAAACTTAACAAGATCAAATGAAAAATGAAATAAAAATATTGAGACATCCAAGAAGTTCATGCTCTCTTATTTTGGTTAGTTCACTACTTCGTATATACACATATAAAACCTGGTACATAACATGGGTTTTTGAAGCTACACGAAAAGGATGAATTGACGACACTAAAACAATGAGTTGAGAACTACAATTCAACTTTTGCCATCCAAATTGTTGTTGACCCAATTAATCATTGATACATCATTTTGAGGGAGAGATTATTTAGCGAGGTTAAAGAATTTTTAAAGTGGAAAATTAAAATTGATGATATGTCAATAATTAACTAAGTGAACATCAAATTGGACAGTAGATCTCAACTTTAAAAGAATAGCCACTATGTTGCAGAGGTTGATGGAGTATAATGTGTTAATATCAGAACGTTCTCACAAGATCACCACAAAACTTGCTAGTATTACTGTTTCGATATCTTCGGCAATAGATAATGATGATCCAACAATAAGCACAAGAACTAACAAATTGTTGCATTCACTGAAATAGAGAAAAGCCTTCAACCAACAAGTTATTTGAGTAGATGATAACCCAATCAATCGCTGGCAGTAAAAGGAAATAATATTAGACCATGAAATTTAAGTCAGAACCTATGTAATCTGAATTGTGTGGAAACCAATAGCTCCACCAGCACTAAGGATAAAATAAACATGAAGAGTTATGAACCATAAGTCCACAACTAAATTATCATAAAAACAGATAAATATATCGAATTGGAACATGAACAGATATCTAAAATAGCGCAATATTGATCTCAAGACCCTCTATTTTTTAGAACACGAGTTACAATTACGTTTCTAGAGCAGCATCTAAAAGGAGGGGTTACAATAAACAAAACCTGCAAATTATTCAGTAACAAGCGCAACAGCAAATAGCAACTAATTGACAGCATTCATGATTTCTCATGGCCACATTCAGCAAAGTTCCAATCCAAGGTGGTGGAATCTTTTAAAAAACACAAGTTTCAAATGCAAGAGGATCATAACTAAATGTCATGCTTTGACATGAAGCATCACACATTTGAATAGCTAAAGAATATGCAGGAATTGATTTATAAAACCAACAAACAAAAATTTCGCTGGTCAGGAAAGCATTGTATGAAAGTATGACAGAAAGACTTTAGAAAATCAATTTTCAATACCTACCGAGCTAACTATAGTAGAAAGTGCAAAATTGAAGCACAATCAAACAGATAGATGTATGGTTTGTTCTTCATTGTAGTATTGAGCTCAATTATCTATTCATTGGCATGTTCTGCACATGAATTACAATAATATATGTGGCAAACAAGGCCTAGAATAAGAATTCCAGATTATTGTAGCCTATCTCCAATATTCAATGAGTAACAACCAATTATTATATACGAAGATCCTATGCTTAAACTGATTCAGTTGGCATAGAGAATAAACAGTGGCGTGTTATGAAGCAACATCTTAACATGGAGGTATCTCTAGTTCCTGCAAGAATTATATAGGAACTGTTCATGGTGCGACTTCTGGAATGTCCAGAGGAAAACTATGAAGTACAAAGACAAACTCCCGCATACAACCTTCCAGCCAAGAAATCTCCAAAGATTGCAAGCACAAGTGATCTCAACTATTGCAGTATGACCACACAATGAAGTAAATTCTCCTACGTTTTTATCTTAAGAGTTATCTGCATCCAATCTACTACTGCTAGCTTCCATGTCAACCAACATTTTGCAAACACAATAGTGTCCAACTAGTTTTTAAATTCCACCCTCACACAGTCTAAGTGATATTTAGAATAACAATCCAACACAGATTCCAAATGCATCTATCTGCTTCCATCATTGAGTTGTCTCGCTTCAAGATTAATACTATTTGGTAACGACTCTATAGGAGCATATAACTAGAATTCTCAAATGCAATCAATAAAATTTAGAAATACCAATCTCTGTGTGTGTTTGTGTGTGTGTTAACAGGATTCCCACCTTTCGGGACATTATTTCCCCAAAAAAAACATGATACGTATATTTCAAATTGTAGAGAACCAGTAAAATAATCAATCACCAAAATTCTTATAGATTCAGTCAATACACCAATAGTCAATTAGAAAATTTCTTAAATTTCAGTCAATCAATTCGTATAACAAGTAAAGATAATTGTGAATCGATAAAGTTCTTTCTAAATTTTTCCGTTTCAAAAGCCCTAAAAAATTTCAAAATGTAATATAGAAAATGCCAACCCGGAAACAATAAAACCCTTCATCAATTTAACATTAGTCCACAAAATTGAAAGCCAAAAAACCTCCATTAATCATCGTCACGCTTCTTAGGCTTGCGGTAATTTTCTTCAATATGTTTGGCAATCTAGAGGCTGGTGTTGAACAGCTTCCGGATGTTGGGGACGTCGTAATTCTGAGCCACATAAACTCCTACTGCTGAGCCCATCATGAATGAGAAGCAACTTCTTATAATTCCCATCCTCCCCTTTTTTCAGATCTCTTCGATTTCTAATAAGATTCAAACTTTAACTGGTAATCTGGTAATTTGGATATGGGGTTTTTTGGTACGTTTTTAAATAAACAGGGGGCCGGATTAGTTCAGGTCTTTGCCGTAATTCTGAGCCACATAAACTCCTACTGCTGAGCCCATCATGAATGAGAAGCAACTTCTTATAATTCCCATCCTCCCCTTTTTTCAGATCTCTTCGATTTCTAATAAGATTCAAACTTTAACTGGTAATCTGGTAATTTGGATATGGGGTTTTTTGGTACGTTTTTAAATAAACAGGGGGCCGGATTAGTTCAGGTCTTTGCGGGAAGGGAAAAGCTGTTCGAATAGGGCGTCACCTTTATTGTCCCGACGTGACCCAATTCATATAGCAAAACCCATGCCTGAAGTAGTGGAGTTAATAATCCGACGAGCCGGCTTGGCTTGATCCACCGCCAGTTCGTATTTGCTTTGAACGACTTAAACAAGATCAGCTCATTTCAAAATGGATTATATTACCCCCCACAAAATGTTATATCCACGGTACAAAAGAGATGGCAACTGAACGACTAGGAATCGAAGCAACCGCTCCCGCCCTCCATCCCGTCCGATAATATTTCGCCTCGCTATCCGGTTAAGGCAGGAAGTGGGAGGGGGGGGGCTTGCCTTGTTTACTACCCGTTTACATTTTTTTAATAATTCATTTTATTATCCACGTTTATTAAAGTGAGACAATAATATATTTATTAAGGGGCCATTTGTTTTCTATTTTCATGAAAATGAAATTGAAAAATATAGTCGTTATAGGCCCCACACAAAAGATAGAAATTCAAATTTTGTGGCTAAATGTGATGAATAACGACCATATTTTTTATTTTAATGCGAAAAGAATGAAAAACAAACATGGGCTAAATTTTTAAATTTATATATTTATTTTTAAAAGTTAAATTGTTTAATATATTTGATAAACTAAGACCTTCATGGTTTATTATATTTTATAGATAATTTTAATTGTCATTTTCAATTGGAATGAATGAAATTTAGAGAATTTTTTTTTTATTAAAACTTAAATGCATTGAATTTTAAAAAAAAAATGGTGGGGGCTTTTGTTACCCGTATCCACCCCGTGATGAAGTTCTCCACCTCGTTGGGGGCGGGTCCCCAAGTATCGGATTTGACAAGCTTTTTGCCATCCCTATACCACAATTAAAACATAGTTTTAATAAATACACTACAATAATTTACAATTATATACCTAACGTAATAAAAGTAATAAAAAATGAGAAAATATCTTTTTAATAAATACACCATGACTAAACTTCATCTTTTTTCTTTACTTTAGACGTCTCTCTCTTAATTTTAGTAAGTGCTGCCATTATTCCAAGTAAATGATTCGTGGTTCAATTGCCTGACATTATGAAGTAAATTTAGTGGCATATTATATACTGGGGGTAATTTGGTGGTGATCAAAAGACTCCACAAAGGTAGGGATGGTAATCGAGATCGGTTGCCTGTGACTCGGCTCGGAAAAAGCCCGAGCTCGAGCCCACTCGTGACTCGACTCAGAGAAAGCCCGAGCTTCCGCTCAGGCCAAGCCCCATTTTGGAGAGTTAGGTCGAGCCCGAGCCGGCCAGTGTGGCTCCCCGGCTCGGCTCATGAGCCTTTATATTTAAAATAAAAAAAAAAATTAAAGGCAGCAACCTACTGCCTTAAAAATGACAGCAAAGGCAGCAGCCTGTTGTCTATATATTATTATATAAAAAAATAAAAAAAATCGAGCCTACCCAGCTCGGCTTGGTAAGGCCTGAGCCTTGATTTTTTGGCCGAGCAAAAGCTCGACTCGGCTCGGGCTCGCAAAAAAGTTCGGACCATTTTGTTGACCACCAAAATTAAAACCCTCATCTTTTGGTTTCTTGGTGTGCTTCTTCTCAATTTCTTCAATATTTCAAATATGTTAGGATCCCAATGAGGGAAACAGGCCAAAAGAATTGCACAACAGCCACCTTCACCATCAGATGAGGAAATGGACTTGGAACCAGAGGTGCCACCGAAACCCTTCGAGAAATCGCCCATTTTAATTGGTAAGAATATTAATTTTGCTAATTTTACAATAGAAGCACCCGATTTTCACATGGAAGAATGCTTTGAAAATATGGGATGGGTATCCGTGGCTATAATGGAAGAGCATGCATACTCACGCTTTGTCAAAGAATTTTATCAAAAAATGCACGTTGCATCTCATTCCGACAACATTCCATGTTTAATTAAAAATGCGCACATTACGATCTCCAAAGCTTTAGTTCGTGAAATTCTCAAACTCGAGCCTTGTGACTTGGAAGTCTTTTTGCATAAATCTCCACCTACCATGGAAGGTTATGATCCTTTCGAGGGTTGTCGCCAAGTTTTCGAGAAGGACTTCAAGAATATCACCAAATTAAGTGCACATCAATTGACTCTTCCATGTAAAGTTTTGAAAAATATAATTACCCATGTCATTTTTCCCCAAAAAGGACACCGAGACAAAGTTAATCACTTCGATCTCTTTATTTTGGAGTCACTTGTAGTTGGGCGTCGAATTGATTTTCCAACTATTACCATGGAACTTATGAAATTTGTGCATGCATCATGACACACTAAAACTTTATCTTACGGGATGCTTTTTACAAATTTTTTAAAAAACATTTTAACATTTTACTTGACGGCGAAGATTTTGTTAAATTACGCCCTACCGATACTATCAACATCCAAACACAAAAATGGATGAAGATAGTAAAGGAACGGGGAAAATGGGTGGCTCATACGAAATGGTTGAATCCTACCTCCGATCGATCTACCTTACCTTTTGAAGACGAGGTTGAAGATGAGCACAAAGACGAGCCTGAAGCTCTAGCTCCCGCATCTGATATTCCCAGCTCTAGTGCACCCCGTCCCTCCGGAAGCTGTTTTACATTTATCGAGAAGCAATATAACCTCCTCCACTCACCTCTTCCCTCGACAGCCTGGGTAGCCTACTTCTTCAGATTCAGGCTCAGCAGACTACTATCTAGAACTGCCAGGTTGAGATGCAGTAGTGACAGGTTGAGATGCAGGCCAGCAGGCTACATTCTTCACAGATTTGTATGCTCGCTTCCCGCCTCCACCTCCGGCGCCTTGCTTCATTATCATATTTTAGTTATTTGATGTCTTAGTGACTTTTTTTTATCAGACTATGAATTTTTTATTTTGAAC
Source organism: Olea europaea var. sylvestris (assembly GCF_002742605.1). NCBI lineage: Eukaryota > Viridiplantae > Streptophyta > Magnoliopsida > Lamiales > Oleaceae > Olea > Olea europaea. The sequence goes on along the minus strand of NC_036256.1, from coordinate 5,020,194 downwards.
TTTTGATTGACTGTATGGCATGTTATGAATGGTTAATCTCTTTATGCATAGTTGACTTCTTTAAGAATTTCACTATTTCTTTTTGCTTATGACAAAAGGGGAAAGATAAGTAAATGATTATGCAAAACAGGATAACATTGTAAGAGGGAACTTAAAATTTTTATGCATGTAGATTGGGGGACCTTAAGTAAAATCGATAGGGGAAGATATTTGTAATATTTACATTCCTTGTCCAATTCAATTTGTTAAAAAATTATTTTGCAAATCACCTTGTTTGCCATAATCAAAAGGAGGAAATTGTTAACATAATGGTTGACTTCTCGTTTTAATTATCACAAATAAATTGCATTCAATTTTGAAAAATTGAATTTAAGTGTTGATAGTGTTTATCGTGAAATTAATGAAGAATGAGGACACAAGAATCGAGACAAGAATCACGCACATGGACGAACGTTTTGGAGCCTAACAATCAACACACAAGCAAGATTGAAAATTGATGAACGTGGAAATGGAAATTGAGCATTCGCATCAAAAATCGCATTGGAAGAAGAGATTAAAGACTTTAGCTATACATGCATTTTTTAACTCAAATGTAAAGGTAAAACACTTTAATATTTCGCATCGATTATAGCTCAAAAAAATTTACTGCATGAAAACTTTTTCTCAGCTCACTTGCACATCTATTTTCCAAGATAAGTATTTTATTTTGACGATTGAAAATTCACAAAAATACTTATCTATACAAAATAAATGAGACAATCCTTCAAGAACCTAAATTGACAAAGTTCATAACGAAGGAAATTTGTCCGGAGGGCAACACTGCCCATCTGGACATCCGAATGGCCTCCAACTATAGATTTTTTCGACCGTTTCTCAACTGGCTAGTTACCTATCCGGATCCCAAGCGGACGTCCAGACCCCGTGTCTGAATTAACGGAGTTTTTGACATTTTGATGGCTATAAATACCTCACTTTCTACTAAATTTGTAACAACAATTATTCAACATTAAAGTGCGGCATTTATTGATCTTTTTCTACCTTAGTTCTCAATCTTTAAAAGATCAAATCAATTCATTTTGAAAAACTTTTTCAGTGATCAAAACTTGTAAAAAATTACTTATTTCAATTAAAGTTTTTCAATCAACACTTGAGCTATACTCTTTGCAATTTATTAAAGTGTTGCACATATTTCTCTTTTGATACTTAATTGAGTTCATATCATTTATTAAAAGAGAACCTTTCACTTGTAACTTTTCATTTTCTTGTTTTTGATTGTGGGTCATGTTGAGGTCTTGAAAAGCTAAACGTTGTAAAAGGATCGGTGCTCCTTGATTGTAAGTCACTAGAGTATTGTAAATGTTGGATTACACCATAAGTCAGTCAACAATAGTGGAAAAAGGCCCTGCTCGTGACGAAAAGCTGGGTAATAGAGGACGTAGATTGTTGATTGAATCGAACCTCCATAACATATCATTTGCGACTTCTTTTCTCTTCTTCCTGTTATTTTCGTGTTATCTCATTTGATAATTGGTTAATCTTGCATCTATTTTTGAAAAAGTTTTAGATAACAAATTCACCCCCTCTTAGTTAGTTGTTCTTGGGCTTTCACATTTTACTCGAGTCGAGCCCGAACCTCGAGTTTCAACTCGGCTCGTTGACACCACTACACAAAGGCGAAGCCAAGTTTTGCTAATATTTTTAGAACATGACCACTAATGGCTAGAGACTTGTTTAGTTTCAAGGCTTTTCCTCCCAACCTCAAGTAGTTTGTGTTGAAAATATATCTTCGCAAGTAGAGAATTGAAGAAGAAACAAAAACAAAACCAAAAAGATCTTCACATTGCATGGCCTTTAACCGCGGCCAATTTTGCCCTATGTGCTGGCCCTTAAAACTATTTTTTTCATTTCACATAATTACTTATTGATTTTGAACACCATACAACAATCCCCTCTGTTCAAAATTTAATGAAACCTCATTCAAAATATACAATACTAATGTATACAAATTAGATATCTTTCAATTTGAAACTATCTATAGTGTAATTCAAACAAAGTAGAGTCGAAATCAAAGGTAGTATTGCAGTTTCGAACCAGTTATTGCTTATGACAATTCCAGTAAGTATACACACATAAGTATCATGTGTTCTTAAGTTTCTCAAACTCGCTAAGTGCTAATACGACATTGCGCTTATCCTTTTCGACATATTTTTTTGAGAGACTCTAACTCTCTATTGAGACTACACCACCTCTAATTTTATCTAGGGTGAAGTTCTTCCAATAGCTTTGCTATTTTTAGAGATACTTGTAGTTCATTGAGAGCTTTAAACTTAGCCCTCACTTCAGTAACAACCAACATTATTTAATTATAAAAGGGTTATTTCAGATTTTATAACGTCGAGACTAATTATATATCGAATGACTTGTTGTTACCCTTTGAACCCGTGAATTACTTGTTAAACAATGACAGGTAGGGTTGCTATCACGGATGTACCTTTTAGTTTGAGAGTTTCAACCTATTCTACTCGAAGTAGACATCATTAAATCTAATGACAGGTAGGATTGCTATCACAGATGGACCTTTTAGTTTGAGAGTTTCAACCCTATTTTACTCAAAGTAGACGTCATTAAATCTCTATTTAAAGGTTTAGTTAAAGAATCAGCTAAATTCTTGATTGACTTAACATAATTCAGGGAAATTTTTCCACTTTTGATTAATTTCCTTATATAGTCATATCTAAGACTCATGTTACTAGACTTTCCGTTGTATATTTCATTGTATGCTTTTGCTAATGTGGCTTGATTATCACACATGATATGTATTAAAGATGTACTCTTTGGTCCCAATGATATCTCATATAGTAGATCCTTTAAACACTCAGATTCTTTCCTGATATCTGATAATGCTACAGATTTGGATTTCATAGTTGAATGTATTATACATGTTTATTTCTTTGATTTTCAAGAAGCAGCTTCTCCTTCGAGCGTAAACACCCTACCTGAAGTAGATTTACTTTCTCCAGTGCTAGACATCCAACTAGCATTTGTAAATCATTCTAATATAGCCGAGAATTTAGTATATTGTAGAACTAAGTTCTTGGTTTTCTTTAAGTATTCAAAAACTCTGTCAACGTCCTTCCAATGTTCATTGCTCGAATTACTATTAAACCTACTATGTTTACTAATTGCAAATGCTATGTCTGCTCTAATGCATTGAATTGCATATGTTAGACTCCCTATAACACTTGCGAACTCCAATTGAGCAACTGCCCTTACATCATTCTTTATTAGTTTAGAACTTGGATCAATAGGGGTACTATATTTCTTTATATTCAAATGCTTGAACTTATTTTATTTATCGCATTCTCAATATAATGCGATTGATTTAAATTATAACCCCTACTATTTTTAGTAATTTTGATACCAAGAATGGTATCCACTTATCCAAGATCCTTCATCTTGAATGTGAAAGATAGAAACATATCCATTTCTTCTATTCCATACAAGTGATTATTTATAATTAACATGTTGTCAACATATAAGTAAATAAATTTTATATAATCATCACATAATTTGGAATACAAATATTTATCTACACTATTATGTTTAAAGCCAAATGATATTATAGTTAAGTCGAACTTTTCATGTCATTTTTTAGGTGTTTGTTTTAAACCGTATAACATTTTTACTAACTTGTATACCTTATGTTCTTTTCGGTCAGTGCAAACCCTTCAGGTTATGTCATATAAACCTCCTCATCAAAATCCGCATTTAAAAATGCATCTTGACATCCAACGAACCTAATAACGACCATAAGTCGAATTATCAAACAATTTTGACAAAATTAACCATACTTCCTATAACCTACAATGACCTAACCATTCGTATGTTACAATAACCTATATAGAAAATTCAAATTGAAATCATAGTAGTCTATCTACCACAAATATAACTCAAATCACCCGTTCGTGTCGAACCCTTTCATTTACCATCAAACTTTGCGATTCCTTTTACTCTGTGGAAAGTCAGGTGCATTGGGAAAAATATTTTCGATGTTCTATTTATACAAAGGGCATCGACGTTTTGTTTGACATTGTCCAAAGTTTTGAGTGTTGCTTTTGCAATCGTGACAAAGTCCATAATTCCTTCCTCTCATTCAAGTCGATAACTACTGAACAAACAAATAAACAAACATGAATGCAATTGAATTACTAAATCCCACATCAATCATTAATAGTGTCCAATTATAGTAAACCCTAAACCTAATCATCTATGTCAAAAACCATTATCCAACCTCAAAATCCATGTCAAAGAACTGACAATAAAAGAAGACATTAAACAATTCCAATTTATAAAGGAAGACATTAAAGAAGAGCTCAATAACTGACATTAACCAATAAAACCAACAATTCTTCTTATAAAACAAGACACTAAACAATTCGACTTTCTCTATCTAAATGGAAAAAAAAAACCATATTCTTCAGTGTGAACACAGAAAAATACAGTAGGAAGATGAAATCTACAAGAAGCAAGTAGATAAACAAAATTTAAATTCATTTCACATAAAAATTCACTATATAACAATATGTACAAACATTAGCACTGGAGATAAAAAATTCACTCTAAAAAATCTATGTACAACACCATAAAAAAAAAAAAAAAAAAAAAACTCTCAAAATTCATGTACAAAACTAGAAAGAAATTTACTTGCATTAGCGCCAAAGATGGAGCAGAGTGCGGCTGTGCGGCATCAAGAATGGAAGTGAGTGCGTTGCTTGGGGACTATTTGTAGGCAAATTGTTCGTGGCGGATGGAGGTGAGTGCTACTGTGAAGGAAGGATGCTTGCATCGTACGCTCTTTGTTGGCTCCGGTTCACGACGACGATGATTGTAGCAGTTTTGAGTTGGGAAGGTTAGGGCAATACAACGGAAGAGTGATTTGGGGGAAATGAGAAAATAAATTTTGTGAGTGGAAAGGCCGAAGAGTGAATTGTGGAGATTGAAATCTGGTTTCAATACTTTTCATTTTCCCAAGATAAATGCCAGGTCATTGTCAAGATAAATGCCACGTTATCAATTTTAAATTCCTGTACCATTTTCTGTAACAAGTTCCTATACCCATAGAAGAACTGTTTTTCACATTTGAATAAATGTTTGTTTTTTAAAGTTTGGTTTTCACATTACCACATCAATACGCTGCAAAGTTAAGATTCCAAATTTGCCAATTATGTGTGTCATACATCATTCAATACGAGGAAACTCCTTACCTTGTCAACTATCCACCCACCACTTAGTATATCTCTATAGAATTTCTTATTATATTTCACTAATTTTAAATAAGCTCTTTGGCAGCATTCAATAAAATAATAAAATTTAACTTACTATTAAGACTGCTATACATAAACAAGCTCAGGCAATTAGAAACTTGTAACTTCGGTTGTGCTCCCCAACATAGGAAGTCATTAGCATTCAAAAAATCAACCACTTAAAATGGGTCAAAGCTATACCCCTCTTCAAAAAAAAAAAATTTCCCCCTTGTAACGCTAAATAACTCCTTCATAGTCCAGTTTTTTTTCACTTATCCATCAAAGTAATACTTATAGTCAGGAATAACTGAAGAGAATAATTGTGATCTCTAAAGTGGCCATGTAGAAAAAATGCAGCATATGTAAATTATTGAATGTGCAATTGCACAACATAATCTATGATGCTCGAACTTGGGCGTGGGTATCGAATACGAGTACATATCTGGGAGTCGGATCCTCCTCATTATAAAAATTAAGATATGAGGATATGGTTAAAAAGAATCCAAATTTTGGATACGAGTACGGGAATACTTCTTACAATTTTTTATTTTTAAAAATGATAGAACAATGCCAAAATAACAAAGAGAAAAATGGTTCCTTTAAAGTAAATAATCACAATATTAAATTTACTTGTAAACATAATTAACTGATATTGGTTGTTAAAAAATGAACTCGTAGTTTATTTTGTTACTCATCCGATAAAATCAATTTAAACAATTGAATTATATTGAAATCAATTTAAATTAAAAATCAAAATAAATTCTTTTCCGAAGAATTAAGAAAAAATTAATTCAATGTCTTATATATTATATAAAAAAAATTATAGAAATAAATTTAAATTTAATACCAAATAAATAATATATCACTAATTCATTTTAAGTATAATATAAAATGTTGTAAAATATAAATTTAAGAAATAAAAAAATTATATAAACTCAATAACTACATTCATTAGACTTCACTAGAGTCCATTGAACACACTCTCATTAACTCTATCCTTTGGACTTCTCAAGAGCCCATTTAACTCCTCTAAAACTCATCATCTTTCTTTGTCTTCCCCAAATTTCTCTCTCTCTACAAATTTTTCAACTGCCGGAGAAGCAATACACCTTCCACCATCTTCTCCCTTTTGTTGCCGTGTATAAGTGTAAAACGAAGGATTCAATCCATATTCCATGTCAGTATCTGTGTCATGTTGTATAGACACGGATGCTTCTCCATTTTTGGAGAGTCCGAGCAACATAGAACGTAATTATTCATTCCTCAGAGGGGCTCTAGCAATAGTTTCTCTATAAGCTTATAACTGTATTTTTTGAATTTACCCAAAATGTTTATACTTAGAATATGAGTAGTTAAAAAGATGGATTATCAAGGAAATGCCAACCTTTGATTTGAAGTTCCACTAAAAGTTTGTTAAGGCCACTAGTATGCACCAACTCCTTGTGCATTAGCATTGTTTCCTAAAAGTAACGAGCAACGAGCTAAGTATATACCAATATACTAAAAAATGTAATTTACAAAGGTGCAAAATATCAATGAAAATATTCCCATTGCATTGCAGGATGATCTGATTTTAAGTCCAAAACAAAATGTGCTTTGCCTTTCTAGCTTGTCCAAACCAGATGCGCCATACTTTAGTGCCCGAAGAGGTTTCACAAGAAATGCAGCAAACGAATTCTCTAGATCATGAATATCGTTGAGCCCATCCTGAGAAAATAAAGATTAAACTGCATTTATTAGATAACTATAAAGGATTGAGGAAAGCGAAAAACAGAGCAAAACAGAAAGGGGAGGAGTCTGAAGGAAAGTACTGAATAACAATAGGAAAATTAGAACTATATATTGAATAGCAACTATACCTCCAGCTATTGTGCAACATTTGAATGAATGCCCTGATCGGTAGGCATTCCCTCTGGAGGAGCATCAGCGTCATCTTGCCCATTCCTATACTTTCAACTCACACTTGAATTTTTTGAATTAGGAAGATCATCATCCTGAATCTGCAGAGAAAACCTCAACTTATTAAAGTGGCGTTCAAATGATGCAATCCATATTACCAACAGATCAATGGACTGATAGCATACAAGAGTAGCTTATTTCTTCAGTTTATCGTGATTGAAATTCGAGGAATTGATTCCTCGAATGTACTCTTGCTGCACATTCTGATCAGCCCAAGATAAGGGCTAACTACGACATTGAAAACACAAGTATTATAATATTGTAAACAAACTATTGAGTCTATGCAACATTGATCTCTTCTGTCTATTACTATACAGTTCAGGAAGAAAAAATTGAATTACATGCATCAATGGGAGAATCTTACTTATCAACGGAGTTAGAAACAATAATACACACACACATATAAAAGTAGTCATTAATATAATATACAATTTAAATTGGCATAAGACGTAGAAAAGAGTATCCCATTCTTTATTGATGTCACTCCCTCATATTCATCCTATATTATATCCTTGAATTTCTTTTCCAATTACATTTCATTTTTGGCTAACGGTTCCAATGATGCTCCTCATTCAACCAACAGATGTTGCCATATAAGTTTCTTGTGCATGAAATAATTACCCGACATCAAACTAATCTATTTCTGATTCCATGAGTTAAATAGATGACAAAATAGTTTACATCTACAAAAAACTGTCTATACGAAATTTAAGAAATAATAACAGCCTAACATTCTTTTGAAGACTTCTCACAAAATCTCACTCCAAAATCTACGTTTATGTATTAATATGTTGAAAATTATTTTACTGACATAATCAGTAAATCCCTCTAATATCCCAAAATTCATTATTTAAAATATGATCCAAGTACAATGAATAAACTCAATTACTGAAGCTCAAACCTAAATTACATATATCCTCATAGGAAATTTGTATAATTGAGGGTTTATATAACTAATTAAGAAACCTTATACGTAGAAATGATAAAGTCAAAGTAGTCTTTTATGTTTTATTTGCAATCAATTAATTGATTAATATAGGAAACATTATTATTCGTGATTAATGGTACCCGAAGACAACTGAAGATGAGAGTCTCGCCCATAATCATCAACATTTTCATCTTTACAAATTGTAATCCTTGGGATCTTTTCAAATGTGTCTCTAGCGAAACCCTTCGCCATATCGTGTCAAAAATATTATGGACCTCTTCAAATCTCATTCTTTCCACAGCTCCCATCTGATTGAAGAAAAAGAAAATCCTTTAGAACAACTAAAGAATTAATTTATGTAATCCCCATATTTTGTCAATCAAATAGAATCACACTTCACTTTGCACAACACAGAGCATATTCTTTTTCCCCCTCTTTAAGCCCGTAAACTATGATTCTTAGAAGAAATTAGAAACCCAATTTTTAATTCATAATTTCGTATTCCTAAGACCCAAACTAAATCTCAAATTCAGCAAAAGGAGCACAGTCAAATCAAGCTTCCAATTCAACCGTTCCCAATAAAGGGTAATCTAAATTAAACCATATCCAATCAAGAAACTGAACAAGTCCAGAGAAATCCAAAATCAGCGTAGCAGTTGAAAAAGCAGAAACATAGTAATACTTCACTAAAAAACTTATAGCCTAAACTAACGAAATCGTAGATATGAAAAAATAGAGAGCAAATGAGAAGCTGACCTCGAGAAAAAGAAGGCTTGAAAAGTACGAACACTCCGAAAGACGCCGGTTCGGTCCAAATCTCTCCATCCCTTGAAGCCTTATTCTAAGGGTTTGTTTGGCTATACACTTCAGGCAAAATACATTTGAACGAGAAAAGAAGATTCAAATTTTTTACACAAGCGCACCAAGAATCAACTATAAGAACTAATTAGTTCGAAAAAAATCACCCGACAGCAAAAGGCACCAGTCGTCGATTCCACCAATCAGCTGTCTATACAGAATCTCTCCCCAATCAACCTCCACCTCTCGAAGGTCGAAGGTTGAAGATTGTTCGCCACTCACAAGTCCAAGCTCGAAGTTGAAATCAACATTTTCTTTCGTTGGATTATGCATATTTGAAGGAAGAAGATCGACCAGCCACAACATCAACTTTATCTCTGCATTATCGTTCTATTCGTCGATTTTCAGATTTGAGGATCTTCTGATTTTTAGGAGTGACTTAGGGTTTCATTTAATTGTTGAGAGAAGAGAGCGCCTTTCACTTGAACTGTAGAAGAACTAGTTGTGGAAGGACCTGAGGATCCAAAGACCCTCTTTGGAGGGAGACTTGAGTGAAATAATCAATATTAATCATATATTTGATGGATGTCACAATTTTTTAATTATACATTTCAAGTATTTTTATCAAAATCTATTAAAAAATTAATTTTAATCTCTACCAAATAACTTATAAACCTGAACAAAAATAGTAAAAGATATGCTTGTAAGCCTCTGTTTGATGATCATTATTTTTTAAATTGATTTTTTGAATAATGATTTTTTAAAGAACGTGTGACTAAAAAAAATTGAGTTTACTTGGAAAATATTTTGAGAGAATTTACAAAAATGTTCAATTTCATACTTGTCAATTGAAAGGTGTCTAATTTTGATAACTCTTGCAAAAATGATTAAATTTGGTACCAAGTTGTCTATTATATTCTTAATAAAAATGAAACAATTTTTTTCAATTTATCATGAATTTCAAGAAGAACAAGTAGCTTCTATGAGAAGTTGCATTAATGCTAGCTAATACCTAATGGATTAATTTGCATTCATTATCTATCAGGAATTGGTCAATGATTTTTGGGGGGAAAAGAAGAAGAGGTAGAAAAGTCATTAAAACCACGTTTGAATGGAGTTTTTTTGTGGAAATATTGTTTTAGCTGATAAGTGATAAGTTGTGTTTAATAGTTACTGTTCTTGACATTTCATGATATTCTCGACATTATAAAAGTTGTTATTGACATTTGGACCCCATTTATCTTTACTTGATACTTCATTTGTCTAGAATGAGATCTCATTCTAGACATAGAGTTCTCTACATTCTATAAAGTTCTTGATATTTTAAGCATGGTTCTCAATATTTCATAAATATTTTATTTACCAATTTATAAGGAGAAGTGAGCATTTAATGCATAATAGACACTGTATTTTTAAAATAAGCAATATAGGTTATGTGTCAAGTTATTATTGGCCCATACAATTTTTAATCATATGAATGATTTTGTCCTCATGGAATTTAAAATTGATAATGAGGGCATTTTGGTCTAAATAATAATAAAATGGACATTGAACAAATTTTGGACATTTTTGCAAATGACTACTTGTGTTGAGCCCTATTTTGGAAGGGAAAATGTATTTTTGAATAGTGTATTGATGGGAAATGTGTGTTTTAAAAATAAGAATTTTTTTTGAATTTACGTATAATATTATTTTATTGAAAATATATAATTGAAATAATGTCAAAACATTGTAGGATAATGCATTTTTTCCCCAAAGAATGGGTCTCAAACAAGGTTATGTAAAAGTGGAACTTTTTTTATTTTGGTAATTTTGTCTATATTTTATTGTGTAAATATGTAATTGAAAATAAGTATGAGCTTTAAAATTATGATCGTAAAACAAAGGCTAAATAAAAATCAAAGAATAACATCTAATAATATAAATGATAATTTTCTACTCGATATGCAGCACATTACCTGTGAATAGACAGATTCCATCCTTAGTATTTGTTAATGAGAAAATGGATGAAGGTATTAATAAATAGATGCCAAAAATAAAAGGAAAATAAAAGAGTGCATTCCATTTACAGTCTTCGTACTTTGATCCAATTGTCAATTGGGTGACTATACTTCAATTCCTGTCAATTGAGTCAATCTTACAAGGTCTCAAGGATACTATCAAACTCAATAATTTAAAGGTGAGGTTTATTTGATTTTAACTTTATGACGTAAATATAAATCGTTGACTTCGAAGCATCTTGACAGCCACGTAGAGTGGGCACTTGTTTTTGTCATCAACCATCATTAATAAATGGTATAAAGGGACATTCTGTGAACTTAAATTAAAGTTTAATGATTCAATTGATAGGAATTGAAGTAAAGTGTCACATTGACAATTGGATCAAAGTATGGTGATCGGAATGAAACTAACCCAAAAAGAAAATAAACAAGAAGATGTAAAAAAAAATTAATTCATAGTGGCATTGAGCTATCACATACTTTTGATATGAAATTCATATTTATGTATTCTAGTTGGGAAGGTACTGCTAATGATTCGCGAGTATTCGTTAACGCAGTCACAAGAAGCTCGAACAACTTTTCCAATGCCACGAGGAGGTATATTCGTATACTTACCATAATTATTGCAAATATATTTACAGTGTCACACTATACAAGCCTTTTTTTATTTTGCAGATCAATTTTACATTGTTGATTCTAGATATCCAAACATGCCAGGATTTCTTACCCCTTATCAAGGTCAAAGATATCATTTGTTTGATTATGTTGGACGGGAAAGACTACGTGGGAAGGAAGAACTGTTCAACTATAGACACTCCTCATGTCGTAACATTATTGAACGTTGCAGTGGAGTTTTAAAGGCAGGATTTCCTATTTTGAAGGTGATTACCAATTATTCATTTAGTAGGCAAAGACAAATCTCTACTGCATGTTGTGCAATAAACAACTTTATTCGTCAGGAGCGCGCTTTAAATAAGTTTTTCGTAGAGTATTCAGAGGAGAATATGGTGTTTCAAGACATGCCAGAGTTAAGTCAAGATCAAGAAGTAATACATTTTGATGCCAGTCAAACAGCTCAAATAGGACTAGTGAGGGATCAAATTGCTAGACAAATGTGAAATGACTAGTCAAGACATCATACATGATTTTGTGGATGTACTTTATATTTTGTTTAGTGTCTGTCTATTTTGCCATGACACGTAAACCGTTAATGGTATCTATTGGACTGTATTGCCAAAAAATATTTCAATATTCACCAACTTTAAAATTTATATGTTATTTAATAATAGTAAACTATTAAATTTTATTGAATAATCATATTTCTTGAATAAAATATTTTTAACAAAATTTCAAAATTTTAAAGTAAATGCGTTTTTCAATTTTATGTTTTGAAAAACAGTTTTTCAGAATAACAAAGAGAACGTATTTTCAGCAATTTTAAAACAGACACTCAAAACACAAAACTCAAAATGAATTCAAAACTACAAAACTGAAATACGAAGAGAACAGTCTCTAAAATTCTCAAACAGGTTCATTGACCAATAAAATTGATAGGGTTTTAAAAATGCTTACATGTCACAATAAATAAAAGAAAAAGAAAACTTTTTCTCTATGAAAATGAGGGGAACATTAAATGCCAAAAAGACAGCACGTGAGGGATCTAAGCTGTGGCTAGAAATGTAATGGAGAACTAAGCTCCCGGCAGTAGCTAACCATTTTTCCCAAATCGAGCTTGTCCGGCAAAATTGCTTCCTTACGAAAACTAAGCTCCCGGCACTGACCTCGTTGCGAATTTGGGGCTAGTTCCTGGCAACAGTAGGCTGCCAGGTGTACATGTCGGATAAACTTTCACGAACCCGAGCTCCAGTCAAAAGTAATCTGTCGGAAGATCTCCATTTTTGTGAAGACGAGTTTTTAGCAACATTTCACGTTATCCATCTTGTGAGCTAAACCCTTCTGTAAGTTTCTTTGTTTGGGAGAGAGCTTTTTTCAAAGACATGTAATTTAAAAGCCCTTCAAGGTTTGGCAAAATTCATCTTCTCCATGATATTTGGCAAAATAAATATGTGATGATTATTCGCAATTAGTATTTATGCATTGCAATTGTTCGATGGATTGGAAAAAAAATATGGCCCTGAAAACAAATTATTACAAAAAATATTTATGCACTCCATGATAACTATGTGACTTTTTTTTTTGTTGAATGTGAGAAATTAATATTTATGAACTGCAATAATTTAGTTAAAAATTTGAGTGAAGTAACTTCTTATGTACTTATCTTAGTGTTATTATGGATTCCTGAATGTAAGTATTTAAGTTGTTGCAGCAAAAAAATCTATGAACGAAGTGCAAACTGAGTGTGATGATGTTGTGGAAACATCTAATGATGAGAATGTTGCGGACTTCGTTCACATATTGGAAGATGAAACCTCAATTGGAGATGGTATGATCGTGCCAAAGGTAGGAATGCAATTTAAAGAGTTATAAGAAATGTTTGACATATACAAAAAATATGATTATGTTGTCGAATTTTCGGTAAAGAAAAGGAATTCAAAAAAGGGGGATGACAGAGAGTTAGGGTAGGTGACCTTGACTTGTAGTCGTGAAGGCCAAAGATTCGATAATACTAGTGGTTCTTTCAAGTCGCAACCGACAATTCAGATGGGTTGGAAAGCCAGAATCTATGCATCGTCAGATATTTATGAAGCTTGGAGAATTAACAAGATCTTCCTCGAGCACAATCATGAAACCAGTCCATCAAAATCTAGGTTATATCACTGTAACCGAGAATTGAGTTCATACGTGAAACGTAAGCTTGAAGTTAATGATTTGGTAGAAATTCCGTTTCACAAAAGTTTCAATTTTGCAGTTGTAGAGGCTGGTGGTCATGAGAACATGAGTTACATCAGAATTATGTCAAACAAATGAGACGATTAAGGCTTGGCGAAGGAGATGCCGTAGATATACAATCATACTTCTCAAAAATGCAAGCACAATGCTCAGGGTTTTACTTTAGCATGGATTTAGATGATGAATCATGGCTAAAGAATGTATTTTGGGCGGACTATCACTGTAGGCAAGCGTATAAAGAGTTTGACGATATTGTCACGTTTGATACCACTCACCTCACAAACAAGTATGACATGCCTTTATGACATGCCTTTTGCCCTGTTTGTCGGTGTCAATCATCACGGGCAGTCAACACTATTAGGTTGGGGTTTGCCATCGAACGAAGACACAAAAACTTTTGTCTGGTTGTTCGAAACATGGCTTCAGTGTATACATGGTCACGCACCGCATGGAATAATTACCGATCAAGATAGGACCATGCAAAATGCAATTCAGATCATTTTTCCAAACACAAGACATAGATGGTGTTACCTTGAAAGTGACAAGGTGAATGAGAAATGAGCTCATCATTTTTAGAGAACAAAAATGTAATTGAAGGAGCTTATCGTTAATAATGGATACAAACAATTCCATTGATATTTGTTCCATTAGAACGTGTCTACAATTATAGCATGTTATTTGAATGTCTTCAAAGTTTACATGTATTTTTTTTTTTTGTATGTATGTATGTATCAGATACCCATTAATTAGGGAGATCTGTTTTTTTCCCTTGTAGGGCTTTCACTCAAATTCCAAGGGATGCCAGCCCTTTATTTTGCATTGTAGATTGATTCGCAATTTTGTCATGGAATGGAAGTAGTTTTGTACTCTAGTTTCATGTCCACACATCATGGTGTTATAGGACACAACAATTTTGTACTCTAGTTGTTGGCATACTTGAGATTTTGGAAGATTTAGTCGTTCTTGTTTTGAACATGATTATAGCATGCAAAAACTGCTGAAAATTTTGGAGTTGTTTCCTGAATATAACTATGCATGCTCAATTCCATTTACCGAAATTTCTGCTCTTTGGTTGTTACTATGATATTTCCTCAAGTGTTGAACTTAGATTCGATGATAATGATCATTTTTTCTTGATTTACAATTTGTTTTGTAGTTGTATGTGCAGAGTTGATGTCTCTCGTGATATCAATATTTTTACTTGAGAAGAAATGAGAATTTGTGCAGTGGCGATCAAAGTTGTTTTTATTCACATTTCTTGCTGAGATATTGTATGGAGAACCATTTTAATAAAACACCAGCTTCTTCTGGTTCAGAGAAGTGTTCAAAAAATGGCAAAAACAATGGGAGGGAACTACTCTACTTCCATTTTTATGTGTTCTAATGAACAAGAAAATTGCCCTAATCTTAGTGCCGCATGGCCTTAAACTCAAGTAATTTAGCTTGGCCCAATAGAAGTGCTGAAATAGACAATATAATAGCAACCACTGGTATAAACCGAATGCAAATGAGAGAGTAGTAACAACCAGCATTTCTCTATGATTATTATCAGACCACCATAAATTGAAAACCATCATTCACGAACTACATCCACATAAAGTTGTGCATAATAACATACTAATATACAAAAGTTATGTCACACCCCAAGAACTAAGATTTATCAAACAATTAGATTGACCCCTTCCCTTTTGCATCTGCCTCCACACTACCATTTCCCTTGCAAATTATCACGTTCACTGAAATCTTTAGGTATTCTTCATCAGTGAGGCGAACTCTTTGATGGAACGTATGTGACATTTCTTCAACAACTTTATTCGTCGCATGGTTAATTGAAGAAGCGGTGTCACCACATAAATGACCACTTGATTGTTCTTTCACAACCCAGTCCCAAAACCCACATTTTTCACTGCAACAAAAAAATAGTTGCCTTTTATTCACTGTTTCCTTCTCCACTACAAAACACTTCTCGAATCCATTTTTGCACTTTAGGCATTGGCCTTTTTGTGGGCAACCAGAGAAGAAGTGATCTTTAGCTCAGCAATTATGACATATCCCAATATTCCTCCCTCCCGTTCTACAATGAAAACAAACGATAGAACACAGTTAAGTTAAGTAACTGCAATGTTCAAATTAATTTGGAGGACAAGAATAATCCCAGTACCTAGAATGACATAAACAAGACAAGAACAATCCCACACAATTTCAGTCCCACACCGGCTAACTGCTTAGAATGACATAAAGAAGACAAGAACAAAATAGATCAAAAAGCATAATTTGGAAGCAAAAACCAAGATCGAAAAAATTAAACAAATATACTACTGCCTAAAAATAGCACAATTCAAATTTCAATTGATAAGTACAAAATTTGATCAACCCTTCGGTAGTATTGAGATTAAAACATAAAACATAGCAAACCTTAAATCCCAGTGCATACAAGTATCTCATTAAATTTGAAATGCAATTTTATAACTGAAATAGCTCATTCGAGGGAGACCATTACTGAACCTTGTATTTATACACATAATTGGGAGGCTTTTAACTTATTGGAGCCTAAGTATCTGACACAATCAAATATAATAATATTGATATAATCTATTGTTGAAGTTAACCATAGCATAAACTTCTTTGAATATGCAGTAAACAATAGCAAAAATTGTTCAACTCCTCATTAGTATTGAGATTAAAAGACAATACATAGCAATGCTTAAACCCCAGTGTATATAGTTACCTCGCTTCCAATATATCAACAGGAGAAACTTGGATAGATGTGCTCCCGAAGTGGCGACAATCTTCGTTCGAAGCACTGTCAGAAAACGTGAAGCAGGAGGCAGCCAAACCTACGATACACCCTGTCGGATCGTCGACAGTACTATTGTCTAAGGCGATGTTGGAGATGGTAAGGCGTGTGGGAGGGTTTTCGATTTTGTGGGATCGGGCTTGGGAGAATGAATTTGGGGGGTTTTTGATTTGGGAGAGTGAGTGTACGTGTGGGATTTTAAGTTTATATATATATATATATATATATATATATATATATATGTCAATGGGTCTTGTTTGTGTAGCGGAATCGAATCGAAAAACATGTGTCAGAAGTGGGATTTGAACCCACGCCCTCTCACGAGGACCAGAACTTGAGTCTACCACCTTAGACCACTCGGCCATCCTGACAGTTATTAAAATCAATCGAAAAATAAAAATTTGTTATAATTTTAATTGTCTTTTATTTTTAATCTTTTTGTCGCACAACTTAATGAAAAAAATATTATTTTTATACTAAAGAGTGATGTTCTATGGAGTCTCTGCTGTCTCTATCAGCCAAAAATAAACAACTCCGTAATATCTCATAGCAATTGTAAAAGGTTTCAACAATTAAGCTCAATAGGCAGAGTTTTTGAAACATGAAAAATTTGTTTCTAAGCTTAAAAATTTACAATTGAACATATTTAAATAATTTTTTAGAAGCTTTTAAATGAAATCAACCTAATATAACTTTCTCTAAAAATTCTTCTATAAGAAATATAAGAAAAAGCAAAAACACTACCAAATGTGCCCTTAATCAAATTTATGCCAATTGCAAATTCATAGGATATAATTCAGTCATTAACACAACAATGAGAAAAAGCTTCAACCAACCAACCCTTTCTGAATTTCCTACGTCCTGCTACTGAAAAGAGAACAAAGAAACGCATTGGTTACATGCTGGGTTAAATCAAGCCTACTAAAGATACATTGTCACAATGAACTATTAACTGTCGCCTCTTGTTCAAAATATAGCAAAACATATAGAGACCAGGCAAAAACCATTTTTAGTTCTTTAGAGAAACTAACATTAAGGGTCCATTTGATTGCAAAGATGAAATTTGGGTGAAAAGAAAACGAATTCTAAGGAATTGAATTGCCTAGAAATTGTTTTCCTGGGAATTGTCAATTATTGTGTTTGATTGGTATAACTTTTCACGTGAAAAATGTTGAAATAAAAGTATTTTTTTAGTGTTCGTTTGACTTTGTTTTATATGAAAATTGTCAATTAGAGGGATATAATTTACCAGTATTGAGATAAATTTGTTTTTATTGCCCAAAAAAATCATCTATCTTTTTATGTTCATTTGGCTTTATTTTACAGAAATATTGTCGATTAAAGGAAAATATTTTTTTTACAATTAGGTATATAATTTGTTTTCATTACCAAATAATAATAATAATAATAAATAAAAACGTCAACAATACCAAGAAAACCAAGAAAAATCCAATTTCCAAGAAAAGCAAGAACCCAAATTCCAAGGAGAAAAAAAGCTATCAAACACCATAAAATGGGTAGAACATGGAATTTGGCCCTATCAAACGTGGCCTAACTTCTTTACAATTTAGGTACAGTACAAAATTCAAAAATTTGCAATAGTGGCTCTATTGGCAGTTTGCTTCGTATCATTCTTGCAGTGGACAAAAAATTCTTTTAGCAGCCAGAATCAGTCCCTAATAGTGGTAGTAACAACCATGACTGAATTCCCAGAGACTCTTTTGTTGGAGAAAATTCACCGAATTGGAGTAGAGATCACAAAATATGAACCGAAAATGCCAATAACAAGATAATCACGAACTTGTATCAATGAATGACTTGAACAGGATATTGTTGTTCTCAAACGATATTTTTCCCTTTTCCTATGAATTTAAAATGCTTCGAAGGTTGTTGAAAAATGGTTTGCAAGATTATAACAAGCCTTGCAAGGATTTAAGCACCAAAGCACAAGTGTAAATCCTAGAGAACTTGAAGAACCTAAAGGATGAATATGAATATGGCTTTTAAAGACTTTGACCTTTGATTTTTAAAGTAATATGGAACCTTGATGTTTTTGTGATGATTTTGGCTTCAATATGGATCCAATATATATAGGCATACACCACATTCACGAAATGGTACCAAACTTTAAGTCAAAAGTTACAAAATTTGAATCTACAACGGGAGAAAATGGCCTTCAACGGCCAAATAATTGTACCATGCGATCGCATGGTACAAACACATGCGATTGCATGGTTTGCCCGTGCCGAGACCATTTGGTCTCAGCATAAGGCCATGCGATTGAATGGACCAAAATTTTTTTTAATTGTTGTTGGTTTTGAACAACGTAATCACAGCAATCCCCCACTTGTTCAAAATTAACAAGTCTCATATTCAGAGTATACGATACACATGCAAAAGGATTGTATATCTTTTAATTTGAATCTGACCATAGTATCATTCAAACAAAGTTGGAATCAAAGGTAGCGTGTGGCTTTGAACAAGTTATTCCATGACAATACCGGTAAGAACACACACACGAGTACCATGTGTTCTCAAGTTCTTCATAATTTGCTTAGCGCTTTTATGACCTTGTGCTTATCCTTTTTAACAATCTTTTAAGAGAGAAACTCCAACTCTCTATTAAGGCGGCACCACCTTGAAGATTATTCAGGTGAAGTTCTTCCAGTGCCTTTTTTTACCTTTAGAGGTACTTGTGTTTTAGCACTGAACTTCATTAAGAGCTTAAAGCTTATCCCTCATTTCAATAACAACCAGCATTAATTTAATTAGAATAGGATTATTGCGGATTTTTTAATAATGCTGCAACTATCCACATATCGAATGAGTTGTTGTTCCCCTTTGAACCCGTAAATTACCTTTTAAGTAATGACAAGTAGGGTTGTTGTCATTGGTGAACATTTTTAGTTAAAGAGTTTTAACCCCATCCTACTCGAAGTAGATGCTACTAAATTTCTGTTTAGAGGTTTAGTCAAAAGATCCGTCAAATTCTCAATTGACCTTACATAATTTAGGAAAATTATCCCATCCTTGATTAACTTCCTTATATAGTTATGTCTAAGACTCATGTGTCTAGACTTTCTGTTGTATACCTCATTATATGCTTTTGCTAATGTGGCTTAACTATCACACATGATAGGTATTGAAGAAATATTTTTCGATCCCAAAGGTATCTCATAAAGGAGATTCTTAAGCCACTCAACCTCTTTCCCGGTATCCGATAGGGCTACAAATTCAGATTCCATGGTTGAGTGTGTTATGCATATTTGTTTCTTTGATTTTCAAGAAACAACACCTTCTCCAAGAGAAAACACTCAACTCGTAGTGGATTTACGCGCACCCGCGCTAGATATCCAACTAGCGTCGGTAAATCCTTCCAATACCGTCGAGATTTTAGTATATTGCATGCCCAGATTCTTAGTTTTCTTTAAGTATCCAATGGACTTCCAATGATTATTACTCGGATTGCTAGTAAACCTGCTAAGTTTACTTATGGCGTAGGCTGTGTCTTGTCTTGTGCATTGAACTGTATACATAAGACTTTCGATTGCACTAATATATTCCAATTAAGCAATCACCCTTCCATCATTCTTAACAAGTTTTGAACTTGGATCAACCGAGGTACTATATTCTTTTATGTTCAAGTATTTGAACTTGTTTATCATATCCTCAATATAATGTGATTGACTTAGACGATAACCCCCACTAGTCTTTGTGACTTTGATACCTAGAATGGTATCCACTTGATCAAGATCCTTCATTTTGAATGTGGAAGATAGAAACTTCTTTGTTTCTTCTATACCGTTCATGTGATCACTCATAATTAACATGTCGTCAACGTATAAACATATAAATGTCACATAATCATGATACACTTTAGAATATAAACATCTATCTGCACTATTATGTTTAAATTCGAATGATGTTATAGCTAAGTCAAACTTCTCATGCTATTTCTTAGGTGCCTACTTTAAATCATATAAAGATTTTATTAACTTACATACCATATGTTCATTTTCAGGTAGAACGAACCCTTCGGGTTGCTTTATATAGACCTCCCCATCGAGATCCCCATTTAAGAATGCCATCTTGACATCCATGTGATGAATATGCAAGTCATATATTGAAGCCAATGCGAATAATATCCTAATCGATGTTCAAGTTTTATTAGACATTATCGAATCCATTTCATCTTTAATTGCATATTTCCAAAAAATGCTATCACGAGGAGCCATAGTTTCTTTATAGTTTTTAGGGTCGGTTTCCACTTGTAGAAAAAAAAGGAATTGTTCTTACAACATTCAACTCATTTCCTTCTACAAAGTCAAATGAGATAAGTTGAGAATCAATTTCATCCGATCCCAAAACTTCTCAACTCGAGTTTTCTTGCTTCTTCGTGGTTCACAAGACTCACCAACATTATAAGACATTTCATCACGTGTTCTACTTGAGCTAGGGATGTTTTCAATATTTTCCTTTAATTCATTATCTGATGATAACAAATCTTTAAAGAACTCTATATCACTTGATTCAATAATCACATTGGTCTCCAAGTTTAGCAATCTATAAGATTTGCTATTATTAGCATATCCAACAAAAGCACATTTAATGCCTCTTGAACCTAATTTGGTCCTATTAGGATTTGTATTCTTGCAATAAGCAAGACATCCCCATACTTTGAAGTATTCAATGTTTGGTTTTCTTCCTTTTCACAATTCATAAGGAGAAATCTTTGTATGTTTAGGAGGAATTCTATTAAGTATCCTACATACACTTAATAAAACTTCACCCCATAAGTTAAACAGCAACTTAGCATATATAAGCATGACATTAATCATTTCTAATAAAGTCTTATTCTTCCTTTTAGCCAAACCGTTTTGTACGGGTGTCCTAGGTGCAAAACATTGATGAATTATGCCATGCTGTTCACAATATAAATTAAATTCATTAAAAAAGCATTCAACACCTCTATCACTTCTTATGGTCTTTATTTTCTTATTTAAGTGATTTTCAACTTCATTCTTATAAGTTTTAAACAAATCAAATGCAACATATTTATATTTCATCAAATAAACATAGGTATATCTTGAGCAATCATCAATAAATGTTATGAAATATCTATTTCCACCTCTTGTTCGCATGTCATTCAATTCACATATATCGGAATGAATTAATTCTAATATGCTAGAAGTCCTCTTAACGCTTTGATAAGGATTTTTAACCATTTTTACTTCTATACATGTTTTGCATTTAATGGCATCATTTTCATCATATGAAATTAAGTCACAATTTCTCATGCGTTTCATGGTACTTTTACCTATGTGACCTAATCTAGCATACCATAAAGAAAATAAATCAATAATGTAAACAAAATCAACTTTATTTATTCCATTGTCAATAGTACAAAGTTTGACCATTCCTTCACATGAATAACCCTTTCCAACAAATTTCTCATTAAGTGATAATACAAGTTTATTGGACTCAAAGATACTTTTAATGCCTGATTTTCCCAAAAGATTTCCACTCACTAAGTTCATATTCATATCCGGAACATGTAGTACATTTGTGAGAGTAACATTTTTCCCAGAAGTGAAGATGATTTCTACAATTCCTTTTTCAATTACTTTGGACCGCACCTCGTTACCTATTTAGATCTTTTGGTCTCCATCCACTTCATTTATGTTTTGAACAAAGATTTGTCATATGATTCATGCACTGTGGCACAAATATCATACCACCAGCCGAGAATCTTTCCCTTCATTGCATTTATTTCGCTCACGGTGGCCACAATTTTGTCTTGTTGGATGAAATTCACTTTACCCTCGGAGTTGTTGTGTTTTCGGTGTCTATAATCTTTTGTGTAGTGTCCAAATTTCCCACAAACAAAGCATCCTCTTTTAGTCTTCTTCTTGAACTTATTAAGGTTCTTCGAAGGCTTCCTTTTGTTGGATTTTGTTGGCGGTTTGGAAGTTCCATATTTGTCTACATATGCTTTCTCGATCAAAATCCGATCTCTTAGAGCTCGAAAAAACTACGGGCCATTGCAAGATCATCTACTGAAGCAGAGTATAGAGCTCTTGCAACTGCAACATCAACATCAAAAACCATTTGGTTATTGTCGCTATTTCAGGAACTCGGCTTAAACATTTCTTCTTACCAAAATTGCTTTGTGATAAATTGGCATAACACAACTTAGCCTTAACCCTATTCAACATTCTTGGATGATGCATATTCAAATAAACCTGTATTTTGTTAGAGATATAGTTCAAAAAAGAATGCTGAAAATTCATTGTGTGAATACGCAAGATCAGCTTGTAGATCTTCTCACGAAGCCATTGTCAAGGCAACAAATGGACCAACTAAGAACCAAGATTGGACTTGTGGATGACAACCCTATGTTACAGGGGCATATCAGAGATCATGCCACAAATCAAGCAACAGATCACAACAAAAATAATTAGGCGAGATTCAAGGGTGTAACAACTAATCAATCACATGAATCAAGCCCTGCATCAGTCACCAGTCTCATGGCCACAATTCTAGCTAGCTTCTCTTGAACAATATTGTCTTCCTTGAATAGTTTTGCAATCTTAATATATATAGAGCATTTGATTCTTCTGTAAAAAAAATCACTGATGTATTGTAATTCATTTTATCAATATACAATCAAGATTAAAGTTCCATCACACCTGACTTTCAACAAGTTGGCAGTTAAAATATAATGCATCCAGGTGGACGAAACAAGCTACCTTGAAGACCTGGAATTCAAGCATTGACCGTAGAATAGACAGGTAAGTTGCGTTGAAAACCATGCCGGACAAAGCATGCCTCATTTGTTGTTACCATAATTCAAGCAGTTGGACAAGCAGGCTGCTTGAAAACCTTAATTAATGTAGTAAATCTTTAATGGCTAACAAATTTAGCCATTGAACTAAAAACCCAAGCCGTTGGACGGCAATCTGGTAGCTAACAGAGTTAATAACCCAAATGGTCATTGGACTTTGCAAAAAGTTTTCACTGAGTTACTGAACTTTAAAAAATCACCCAAGTTATCACTGAACTTTATAAAAGGTTTTCATAGCGTCACTGAACTTTGAAAAAGGTTTCCTGGAAAAGTTTTTGCAACGTCCAGTGACCCCGTAGAAATCTTTTGACAAGTGTAGTAATGAATGGAGTGATTTTTTAAGTTCGTGACCCCTTGTAAACCTTTTACAAAGTTCATAATGATTTAGGTGATTTTTAAAATTTAGTGACCCAGTAAAAACTTTTTGTCTAGAAAGTTTTTATAAAGTTCAATGACCCCATAGAAATCTTTTAACAAGTTTAGTGATGAATGGAGTGATTTTTGAAGTTCAATGACTCTGTGTAAACCTTTACAAAATTCAGTGATAACTTAAATGATTTTTAAAATTCACTGACCCAGTGAAAACTTTTTGTAAAGTTCAGTGACCATTTTGATTATTAAGCCCTAGCTAACAATATGAATTTAGTAGATTGGTTGCACATGGGACTAAATCACTGCCTAATCAAGCTAGAGTTTGAATTTTGACTAAAAATGTTCAAAAAAATTTAGATTTTGAATTTTATGCCAAAACGGGAAAATATATTACTTCAAAAGCAGTCAACAATGAAAAATAATGCAAGTAGTTTGTTTGAGAAATATTTTGAACTTTGGCCAGCCAAATACAAACATTTGAAACAAGATTTTCTACTTTGGAAAACCAAATATTGCACAAAGCAGATAACATCACTGAAAGAATTATGCCACATAAACGGGCTAAAAAATAGGTTCAAAAAAGGGTGTACACGTGTCAACATATGATTGGACTATTTGAAAAATAAAAACAATAAACACTCAATCATCTGCTGCCAAATCAATTTATTTTTTCTTCTCTATCTTTGGGCCTGGACAAACATCATATTCCTGAAATACTACATGGTCTATTTGACTAATTCAAATTTTCAAAAGAAATTTCACTAAATTGCTCAAACAAGTAATAAACGGCTAGGCCAAAACTTGGGAAATTAAAACAAGATTAAAACCTGCATGATATGAAAATGCCAAGAACACCATGAATTTGAAAAATAATACCAACAATACGCTGACCGGATGAACAACCAAAACACTGCCAATGAACGGAGAGAGTCCAATAAGCAAGCAGCTGGATGGTGAAGTAAGTACCTGCCTGGAGTGAATTGCAGTGGCAGCTGATTTGTAAGGAGTCTGAACAAGTTGCAGCCCAAAATCAACCAACCTTGAAATTCCCCTTTCTTTTGAACAAATTGGCCAAACTGAAGTGCTACTGGAGCTTTAACAAAGCATGCAACTTTGAAATTACACTCACAATAATACTTGATCCTGTGGACGGTCTTCAATACTTCAAAAAATCTTTAAAGAAAGAGAAGCTCCAAGAAGCTGGGCAAAACTTTGCAAAGAACCTGCATAAACCATGCAATATAACCTGCTGCTGTTATCAAGTCTTCTGATGAGACAAAGAAAACTTGAAGATCTGAATAGAAGGATGAGGAAAGCTCTGATTTTTCTAGGTGGATGATGTATAAATTTGACCAAAGTGAAAGCTTCAAAACACCCAAGAAAACCTACCATTTTAGCAAAATTGAGGCTCCAAGAGCTTGAAATCCTCAAAAATCAATTTTTTTTTAATCTAAATAGATTTTAATAAAATCTGCAATTCTAAATTCAAAAATACCAAGGAAGGTAAATTCAGACAAAGAAGAATGAGCCCACAATGCATGAGGCAACTCTATTGAGTGTTTCTCTCACTAGAGTTTGAGAGCATCTCTATCTAGCCTTCTACATTGTAACTTATTTATGTACATTTTACGGCCTACATAGTTTATTAATTTCTTAAGATATATTTGTAGGATCCTTTGTTGTGCACATGTCAATTTAAAAGAGAGGTAAAATAATTTAGGATGAAAACTTTTATCATGTCATATAATGTGCAAAGCATGTTTAGAAAATCAGTAAGTAAAAGTTATTGCTAAAATATGATCCTAGACATGTTTAGACAAGTTATTTTCTTACTTCAGGGAAAAATGATAATTATTTTGAAGTAATTTATATGTAATTTTACAAAATAGAACATAAATAAATTTCTTATCTACTAATAAGTAAACAAGTCAAGATTAGCTAAACGTACTATGGATAGTGGCAGAGTTAGAAATTTCAAAATTAGCGATAACTTACCATCCCTGAAATCAAGCTGCAAATTACCAGTTACAATTGGACTCTTAATTACAAAAATATTAACAACCTGTAACACAATTTCAATGCCAATTCAGGAAAGAAGCCACAAAATCGATCAGTGCCGTCGACTTCGTTGGAATCGGGTATTTTCACAGTAATTGAACAATTCAGATCACGAAATGGAGGTAATTGTCGCATCAGTTCAGAAACTTTTGGGAAAATTGCAGAGATTCACTTTTGAATTGCTGTTCAGATCGTCGAATTAGATCTCATATACAATTCAGATCACATGAACATCATAGCAAATACCATAATGGTTTGGAAAATTTATAGAGCTACGGTGTTGAATTGTAGTTCATATCTTTGTAGTAGATTTTAGAGGTAGTTGTAATATCCATCTAATTTCTGTGACCATCATTACATCGTGTTGTTAAATAAAATGAAAAATTGTGACCTTCATAACAATGTGTTGGGAAATGAAATGAGAATCTGTGACCATTTGTATAGGAATATTTGATTATTGATAGTTGTGACTCTTAGTTATATTTGTGACGGACATTTTTGTGTAGATCTATAGTTGAAATCGATATGCCGTTTACTGGAGAGTTGTTTTCATTAAAGAAATGACATCAGAAATATGTCAGGCTATTGTAGAACCATTTGGTCACAGATATGAATACCAAGTCACAGTTATATCAATTCTAAATGCTATAGAGGTGCCAGAATTAAGATATGTGACTTGATATTAATGATCTGTGATCTGTAAGCATTGTTATGTGACCTGAAGGAAATAAATTGTGACCTGAATACTTATGTAGATATGATAGAAGGAGCTGTCACCTGTAATCTATATTAATATGAATTGAAAATAGCAAATTGAGAGTAGGAATCTGTAACTTCAACAAATTGATCTATGAATTGATAATAATGATATGTACTTTAGAATAAGGATATGTGACTTCATATTATTGATTTGAGATCTATAAGAACTGTCCTTTAATATGTGACTTGTACATATTTATTATGTAACTTGAAAATAGCAATCTCAAGATAGGAATCTGTGACTTCAACGTAAGGATCTGTAGAAGAATCCACAATAACTGA
Source organism: Olea europaea var. sylvestris (assembly GCF_002742605.1). NCBI lineage: Eukaryota > Viridiplantae > Streptophyta > Magnoliopsida > Lamiales > Oleaceae > Olea > Olea europaea. The sequence continues at coordinate 4,993,244 of NC_036256.1, read as the reverse complement.
ATGAAATGCAACAAACAAAATGAATGGAAATAGGATTTAACAACCACATAAACATTCATAAACTTCATCTATTGCAAAATGAGAAGTACAAATTTTAAAGTCAACTACATATTTACATTGATTTACACAGAATTTCAACTCTCACTCTATAACTTCACCCCTCTCGACCATTTTCTCAACCCTTTTGGTGGCTTTCTTGATTTCACAGTGCTTATATAGCAGTGCATCAAATTAGTTCTATTGCTGAATTTTTCAGTGGTTGTTCCATCAAGCTTGATATCAGTGCGGTTACAGTTCCTGATATAAAGTTCAATTCAGACTTCATCTCCAGCAAGCCTAATTTCATTTCTCCTTGTATACGAACAATAATATTCATCTTGTTGTTCCTTTCTACCTTGATTGATGATATCTGTGCCTTAACACCATTAATTTGTGACCTATACAAGCAGGATGTTAACTGTAACCTAATCAGGGACCTGTGAATTGTCTGTGAGTCCATAATGTGAAATGTGATCTGTGATTGCATAATGTGATTCGTAACTAAGGTTTAATGAACCCTTACAACTAACCTCTGTGATTGCATAATTGTGACCTAAAGTGTAGTGAACCCTAAAATGTAATGTAATTTAATGAACAGTAAAACGTGAAATCTTATTTGTGATTGCATAATGTGAACTGTGATTGCATAATGTAGGTAGCTGTGACCTGAGAATGTTAACTGTGGTCTATACATGTGTCCTGACAATGTTAACTGTGACCTGTAAATTGTGACCAAATCAGTGACATGTGAATTGTGACTGTTACTCCATAATGTGAAATGTGATTGCATAATTGTGACCTACTTAGGGACCCCAACACTTGAGAAGACCTCCTCTTCAAGTATAATATAGTTCCATTCCTACAATAAATGACAAATGAAACAAACTTGCAGCAATATATGAAAAATCACAGACTGTACAGAGGTTACAAACACATAATGTTAAATGTGGCATTAATTTGTAATCTTAGGAAATAAATAAGGTTACATGCACTTGAAGAAAATGTATCAGGAAAATACATGATGCAAATTCATGAATTATTAGATGTCCATTTATATTCCCATGTCTCTAGAGTTATCCATGTGGTCCTATAAATAGAGGTTATTCTTGTAGTCTCATTGTAAGGAAAAAAAGAAGAAAACATTATTGAGTGTGTTGTAGCAACTCAAAAACTATCAATAAAAATTCAAGTTTTTCTTCAACATTCCGCACTAACAAATTTGGTATCAGAGCCATAACTTGTGATTGCATTTTTTCATGGCTTTCATACAAACAGCTTCGTTGTTTATAATAGGTCACAAAAACTAGGAAAATGCATTTCTATTTATAAACTTGGTCACATGCTGGACATAATTCACAACATAAAATGGCAAAACACATAATGCAGAAAGTCACACAAATAATAACTTAATGCAGGAACTATAATGTAAATACTGAAGATTAATAAGGACTTTGTTGATTAAAAATAAAAAAAATTCAGAATAAAATAATCAATTGAATGTTTCCCAATCATTCATACGTAGGGTGAAAGTGATTGGAAGAAATGATTATTGCCAATCTTAAAAACTCTAATAATCAGAAGTTATTTACTTTAACATATTTGTCACCTCATTATTATATTAATGCAACCTTTCAATTCTACAACCTCAATTAAATAATAACTTAATGCATAAATTATAATGTAAATTACGAAGATTAAAAAGGGTTTTGTTGATAAAAAAATGTAAGGAAAAATTAATCAACTGAAAGATAAGCCATTGATTTTTTTGTGTGTAATTTTTTTTTTTTAATGATCGAATGTCCCAATTTATATACTAATGCAACCTTTAGCACATTTGTTACCTCATTAATACATTAATGCAACCTATTAATTTTGTAACCTCAATTAAATAATGATCTAATGGATGAATTATAATGTAAATCATGAAGATTAATAAGGGCCTTGTTGATAAAAAAATAAAAAAATGCTTTGTTAATGAAAAATAAAAACTCAATGGATGAATTATAATGTAAATCATGAAGTAATAATAAGGGTTTTGTTGATGAAAAATAAAAAATTACTTTATTGACAGAATATAAAAATTGTAGGAACAAAATACCCACCCAATTGAATGATACGTCACTAAATTTATGTTGATTTTTTTTTAATAATTGAATGTTAGTTTCAATCCTTATATCAATTCTTAATTAAATGATGAATATTAATTAAATTGGTAATAAGGGCTTTATTGGTGAAAATTAAAAATTGTAAAGAAAAAATCAATTGAACGTTAGTCATTGAATTTCCCTTTGTAATTTCTTTTTTATTCATTGAATGTCCTCATTAATATATTAATGCAATCTTTAAAATATTTGTAACCTCAATTAAATAATAACTTAATCGATGAATTATAAAATAAAACATGAAAATTAAAAATTGCTCTGTTGATGAAAAATAAGAACTCACTGCATGAGTTATAATCATGAAAATTAATAAGGGTTTTGTTGATGAAAACTAAAAATTGATTCGTTGGTGGAAAATAAAAATTATAAGAACAAAATGATCAATTGAATAGTAAGTCACTTTATACACACACACACACACACACTTCTTATTTATATTAATTCTAAACCAAATGATAATACTAATTAAATTGGTATTCCAATTATGAGGGTATAATAGACATATAGTTAAATATGTAGGGATAAATTTGGTATTTAAAAGTTTCTCCACCATCCCCACTTTTAATATATTGTAGATTAACACCTAAATGTGCTAAGTACTCTTATATTGTGATTTAGGTTGAAATTGGATGATCATGGCATAAAATAGAAGAAAAGAGCAAAAAAGGACTTAAATGGAAGAAATTGAAAGTTCAAGGACCAAGTTACAAATAATCCCTAGATGAGAATTCAATTGAACGCAATTAGAAGTTGAAGGGTTGAAATTGCAAGAAAAACGATTTAAAAGAATCAAAAATTGAATTCGGAGAATAAAATGTAACATTTGGAAGAAATTTTGCATGGACTATAGCCCAGTTATAAAATCCGGGCGACCGCCCAACATCAAAATTGAATTACTGAAGCCAAAAGCCATGCCCGGGCAAGAGCCCAGGTCAATTGTGACGAGAAAAATCTGATTTCCTTTTCTGATTGAAAAGTTTATGGAAACAAATCTTGTACATGATATAAATACCCCAAATCTCATCCAAAACCTAGAGAACGTCCCCAAACCTAATTTTCTCTCTTTTTTTTTTTCTTCTTCTAGACTTCTGATGTGTAACTAATTCTTTTTGCTTGATTGAAGGAGACGGAAGCCTTGGAACAATTAACTGTGAGATCCACCTATTTTTTTATTGTTTGATTCATATATTTTTAGTATTAAATACCCTTCTGCACTTATTTTTATGATTGTTGAGTTTAATTGTTAGGGAGCACACTAGTTTGTTATTTTCTACAATTTATAGCTCAGTTAAACTTCAAATCCGTAATTGTTTGATTGATTTAACTTGTGAAGCGACTAAGATTAGTAATTTGCTGCTTTGAAAATTATTAAATTTTAGGAAGAATATTTATCTAGGTTAAATGCAACCGCATGTACTTGTGTTATCTAATTCATTGATTTCTGTGGTTCATAAAGCGGTTATTGAATTAAATCTTCATGCTTGTCTGTGATTGTTTGATAACTAGGATTAATTAGATCCATTGTTTCTAATTAATTAAAACTAAGGAGAAATAGGAAATCGTTTCGAATGGAAAATTATTTTCCACAATGAATGTTAAAATTATGAATTGATGATTATTTGTGGATCAATGACCGGTTATGAATTTCCAATGGTAGATGTTGACTTAGATCAAGGTTCGTTCTGTTAATTTAATCCAATTTATTAAATTGCATTGCTTTTAGTTAGAATTGATTTCATCACAAACAAAACCCCCTGTTATTGTTAACATTGCAGAAAATTAGACTAATCACTTTTTGTGGGAATGATCCTTACTTTCACGACTACATACATTTTTTGAAAGTGTAGGTTTTATTATTTTTGGGTGCCTACGATAGCACGCTAGAACACATAAGTGTGAATGCCCATTTGATCTAAATGGTGTGAAGTTATCGACTAAGGATGATTGGATGTTAAAGGTATTGTGTGGGCTACATAATCATCCACAAACATAAACATTTAGAAAGACATTCTTGTGTACAGAGATTAACTAATGAAAATGGCGAACAAAAAACTATGTTTTAGTTTATTGTGATTTCACTTTAATTTAGTTGGTATTTAAATTTATAGTAGATATATTTAGTTTGTTTTAGATTTATTGCTAATAAAATATAAATATATATTAAATTCAATGAATTAATGATGTAAAAATAAAGGGGCAAAAAAAATATAGCGAAATCGACGTTTGAAATCGGACCAAATCGTTAGATTTAGATTTGAGTTTTTCTTTTTCAAACTGTTTAAAATAGTTTGATTTAGGTTTGGGTTTTTCTCAAATTGGTTTAAATGGTTTGGTTTGAAAATCTCTTAAAAATCAGTAAAATCGGACTACTTAGACCCCTAGATTATACTGACAAAACCAACAGGTACGGACTCCCCCTCTTCATGAGATCGTTGGGGTTAGCTCGACCCAAATGAAATTTTCTGCTGCTTTCGTGTTCATGGAAGCCAAACGGGAAGCAAACTATAGCCGAAAAATGGAAAAGTTGAAAACCTCAATGAATCATGATGAAGATGTTATTGTCACAGGTAGGGAACTAGTTCTTATTTAATCAATTGAAAAGATATTTCCTAATGCCAAGAATTTACTATGCACATGGTACATATTGAAAAATGTATTAGCCAATGCAAAGAAGTTCTTTGAGCAAAAATAAGAATGGGATACTTTCTATAAGAGCCGGAGTGTACTTGTTACATCTACTACAGAGGAGATATATGAACAATTGGCCAAGACTTTATATTTCCAATTTGAAAAATTTCTGGAGGCATTAAATTATGTTACAGGATCTTGGTTGAGTAAATATAAAGAGAAATTCATTGATGCTTGGACGAATAAAATTATGTACTTTGGTAATGTCACAATAAACAGGTAAAACGTATAATGCTTATATTTAATTTTAGTTTCAACATTATTTATTTTTATTTGGCAAACAAATTATTGTCAGTTTATCTAATTAAGTAAAGTATGTTTATATTATTCTCAGACCAAAGTAACTAATTCAAAACTAGGGAAATCATCTAACTTTACCAGCCGTTCTGGGATTAGTGACCACTGACTTATGATGTTTGCACAACAGACTGTAGTCTCAGGATTTAGGAATCTCTGTATGCTCCATTCGAGCTCTGTAGTTTGTGCTGTCTCTAAAGATGAGCTGCATTTTTCTTTTTCCTTAGAAGTTCGTTCATATGGCATCCTGCAAAAGTGTAAAAGTTTTATATCAGGACCATAAAGTGTAATGGAATAGATAGGAAAGCATGAAAGAACAAGTTTAGCACGCAAATCCTCCAAACTTACTTCAAAGTGCATGTGTAAGAATTTGGTGTGCAATATTCATGAAATTAAGCTCAAACATGCACTATATGAAATTTTGACCCATGGCCAAACAAGTACTTTCATCATCGGGCATCATTGAGAAAAAGTGAAATTTTCCCAAGTGACTGCCAAGCATATGGAAGCTTTCGTGCTAGTCTAGCACATATTCAAGTTTCGGGTCCTTTGGAATTCGTTTGGGTTGTCGAATTACGATGTGAAATGAGGGACGTGAGATACTCCTTTTGTGCCAATATGTATGGTCAAAGGTGGTAGTTTGTGCCATCCAATGTAATTTTGATTGGGTATTCATCACAATACATTCCTTAAGACACATATCACACATATGAAATAAATGCCAAAAATGCAAACAACCCTTCTCTTAGGCATTTTATCTAACACATTAAAGGAATCCCATTTTCTATTAGAACTACATGATAGTTGTAAATACTAAATTCCCAATCCATCATTGTCCTACAATCAATCCCAATCTCCTTCAAGTCATCAAACTTCTTGGCACATAACAAAATTATATAACAAAAGCTAAGCAATTTATTTTTCATACCTTGAATTTCTTGGGAAATAGATGGGTGTTTGCAGTCTTTACTGAATGGATGTTGTTTGAAAAATTTGCCCAATGCCGTGTGGTGTGTTTGCCTTAAGATTTGTGTGTGCGAATGTGTGATGATTGTGTATGCAAGTGCAAATTTGTGTCGTGAAATTGGGTGGAATCATGCCCTAGAAGATGACTTCTTGTGTGTTGAATGGAGGATTTGAATGGTGAATTAAAGGCCAAGTTACGAGTTAAAATCCGTAACAAGTCCTTCTATGCAGTCCTGCTGGTGTCCATGCAGCCGCATGGATGATTTGTCTATGGGATTGCATAGATATCATCCAGACCATTTTTTTTTACACTGAACGCACTTGGACAATAAATTTTTTTCACTCAACCCAAGTTTTGTCAAAATTTTACCAAAAAAATCTCGGTTTTCAAATTGTGACTTCAACCCACTTTTCACATACCCGAAAAATTTTTGTATTTAAAAAAAACATATTAAACCACATGGGTTACGTCCAGGCCATAGACTTAGTTCCAACACCACCTTTTTTTTAAAGAAAATTGAAATAAACCTTGATCCCTGAAAACTTTGAAAACACACTTTTTGCCTCGAAATGTGTGATGTTCACAATCAATCACCAAAACACCATTTCAATCATTCTTAACTTGTGCTCAACACATTGGACTCGTGTGGGTAGTACTTAGATTTCATGTGATATACGTGTATCATCAATGGCCTAAAACTATTAAGAATGCTGAAGAAAATTGAAGAACTCCTAATCTAATGCAAGAAAAACAAATAAAATAAAAGGATACAATGGGTTGCCTCCTACCTAGCGCTAGTTTGTAGTCGATAGCTTGACTTTCCCATGTTTGCTTCAATTTGGTGTCTCAATTTGAACGTTCACCACTCTAGTAATGCTTCAGCCTTTGCCCATTAATTGTGAAGGTACCCTTGGTTTCATGGCTAACCTCCATAACTCCATATGGTAAGACCCTTGTGATAGTGTAAGGACCAGACCATATTGACCTCAGCTTTCTCGGGAAGAGATTGAGTCTCGAGTTGTATAGCAAAACTTTCTACCCCACCTTAAACTCTCGTCTCTGAATGTGCAGATCATGCTACCTTTTGGTGCGTTCCTTGTAAAGCCTTGAGTTTTCAAATGCTTCCATCCTGAATTCATCTAACTCATTGAGTTGCAGCAAATGTTTTTCATCGGCTGCCTTCAAATCTATGTTCAGTTGTTTTATAGCCCAGTATGCACGATGTTCTAACTCAAGTAGTAGGTGGCATGCTTTCCAAAAACTAAGCAGTATGGAGACATGCCAATTGGTGTCTTGAATGTTGTTCTGTAGGCCCACAGTGCATCATCTAACTTCTTGGACCAGTCTTTTTGAGATAAACTCACTGTGACCTCAAGTATCCTCTTCAATTGCCCATTGGACACTTTTACTTGCCCACTAGTTTGTGGATGAAATGGGGTCACTACCCAGTGTTTAATGCCATATTTACTCAGCAATTGTTCAAACGGACAATTACAAAAGTGCTTGCCTCCATCATTGATTATAGCTCTTGGTGTGCCATAATGGGTTAAAATATACTTCTTCAAGAAACTAATCACCATCTTGGCATCATTGGTTGGTAGCGCCACTGCTTTCACCCACTTTGATACATACTCAACGGCTACTAGAATGTATTAATTTGAGTACGCTGGGGGAAAAGGTCCCATGAAGTCAATCTCTCAAACGTCAAATATCTCCACTTCCAAAATGTTGTTTAATGTCATTTCATTCCTCTTCGATATATTTTCAATGCATTTACATCTATCACATCTCTTGACAAACTCGAAGGAATCCCTAAACAATGTAGGCCAGTGGAAGCCTGACTGAAGAATCTTCGCAGATATTTTTGAAGTTCCAAATTGTCTCGCATAAGCAGATGAATGGCAGTGTTCAAGAATTTCGGGCACTTCTTCTTCAGGCACACATTGCCTTACAATCTGATCAACCCCTCACCTATAAAGAATAGGATCCTCTCAGAAATAATACTTCAATTTAGCAAAGAAATTTTTCTCTGATGGCTTGAGTAATCCCGTGGTGGAATGGATTTGGCTAAGTAATTAACAATATCAGCATACTAAGGTGCTTCTTCCACACTGAACATCTGCTCATCTGGGAAAATCTCATTGATATCCACTTATTCTCCTATCTATCCATGCTTTAATCGGGATAGGTGATCTGTTACAACATTTTCACTACCTTTTTTTGTCTCGATTTCAATGTCAAATTCTTACAGTAGTAATACCCAACGGATCAGTCTCGATTTATCTTTTTTTTTTGTCATCAAATATTTCGATGTAGCATGATCTGTGTAGACTATAACTCTAGGCCCCACGAGATATGATTTGAATTTGTTGAATGCATATACCACAGCCAATAGCTCCTTTTCAGTGGTTGCATAGTTGATTTGGGTATCATTTAGAGTTTTGCTCACGTAGTAGATTACATGAAAAACCTTATTTCTTCGCTGTCCCAATACTATACCCACGGCATGATCACTGGCATCACACATTAGTTCGAAAGGCAATTCCTAGTCTGGTGCCACAATTACTAGTGCTGAAGTGAGTTTCTCCTTCAAAGTAGTGAAAGTAGTCAAGCACTCTTCAGTAAACTCAAATGGCACATCTTTCATGAAAAGTTTTTATAGTAGCTTAGTGATTTTCGAAAAGTCTTTGATGAATCTCCTGTAAAATCCCACATGTCCCAAGAAACTGCAAACCTCTTTAATTGATGTTGATGGTGGTAGCTTTTCAATCACCTAAATTTTTGTTCTATCCACGTCTGCTCTTTTAGGTGATACTCGATATCCTAATACAATCCCTTTCTGAGCCATAAAATGGCATTTGGACTCACAAATGCACCAAGCACTTTTATGAGTTAATGAACCATGTTTTCCGTGCTTTCATTGGAAAATTTGTTGTAGTTTATTTTGATGACATTTTAATCTATAGCAAGAATCTTGATGAGCATGTAGGACACCTAAGATGTGTGCTTGTGGTTTTGAGAAAGGAACAACTTTATGCCAATTTTAAGAAGTGTACTTTTTGCATGGATAGAGTTGTGTTTCTAGGCTTTNGTTAGTGCTAATGGTGTAGAGGTAGATGAAGAGAAAATAAAAGCTATTAAAGATTGGCCGACACCTAAAAACATAACCGAGGTTCGGAGTTTTCATGGACTAGCTAGTTTTTATAGGCGTTTTGTCAGGGATTTTAGTACAATCACCACACCATTAACTGAGATTGTCAAGAAAAATGTGGGGTTTCAATGGGGGGTAGAAGAAGAACATAAATTCAACACTATCAAAGATTGTTTGTGTAAAACACTGGTTTTAGCACTTCCTAATTTTACAAAACTTTCGAGATTGAGCGTGATGCATCAGGAATAGGTATTAGAGCAGTCTTAATGTAGGATAAGAGACCTATAGCCTACTTTAGTGAGAAGGTAAGTGGTATAGCTCTCAACTATCGTACGTATGACAATGAGCTCTATTCATTTGTTCGAGCCTTAGAGACATGGCAGCATTACCTGTGGCCAAAAGAGTTTGTAATTCATTCTAATCATGAATCACTGAAACATTTGCGGGGTTAAGGTAAGTTAAACAAACGACAACCAGGAGATTGGGTTTGGGTGCATTTCAGGAAAGAGCGATTTCCAGAACAAAGAAAATCAAAGTTGTTGCCATGGGGAGATGGATTGTTTCAAGTGCTTGAGAAGATCAATGACAACGCATACAAATTAGATCTTCGAGGTGAGTATAACATTTTAGCAACTTTTAATGTGTCTGATCTTCCTCTCTTTAATGCAAGTACAGATTCGAGGACCAATCCTTTCAAAGAGAGAGGGGATGATGTGATCGAAGAGCCACAAGCATCAAGGTCATGTCCAACGTCAAGCCCAAAGAAAGATCTATTGATAGTCGAGATAGCTATTGACACTATGACTTCATCTGAATTCTCAAAAGTTGTTCTTAGTCAACAACAAGTAAGTTTTTACTGTTATATTGTATTTATTTGCAAGATTGTCGTAAATTTAATTTTTAATAACATATCATAATTTACTTCTATTTGTTCTAAATGTTAGGAAAATGATGACAATTTCAATACATACGATTATACTCAATACTTCATTACTAACCAAGTATGAATAAATCAAATATTAAATTTATGCATTAATTCAACTCTTGGTGCAATTTTTTTAATTACAGTTTTTTAATATTGATTGTGTAGGTATTCCATAGTCGAGAGTCACTATGTAATTGGGTTCGTATGGTTGGGAAGGAACTTGGTTTGGTTATTCTTATAATACATTCTGAGCATGGTGGTTATGGACACAAGCCTCATATACACTATTGATGTGAGCATAGTGAAAAAAAAAACGTAAAAATCATTCAGATCATAAACTAAAATGAAAGGTGTCCGTTGGAACATGATAAGACATGAAATGTTGTGATTTACATCCATTAATTCTTGCACTTTTATGACTAACTAGTAGTAAGTACGTGCATTGCACATCTTTTGTATTGATGAATGATATACGTACTATTTTTGAATTACTAATAGAGGTAGCTAATATTGTTAAAGGGAAAATTACAATTGAGTGTGTGTGTGTGTGTGTGTATTATAAGTTTATGAAATTATGCATATGATATGGAAATATTGAATAAATTAAAATATAATGATATGATTACAATAATACTTTTTTGTACACAAAACTAATATGAAAACAAATTTAAGATATGACAACAAAAATATATATTAGCAATTAACAAGACGAAAAAAAGTTATTATTGTTCAAATTAAATTGATAATCTGACTTATTTTGTTGATCTATTAATGAATCAAACCTCATTTCTGTTAGTGATTTCGATGATAATGTATTCATTTGAGATGTTCCCATCGTTCAAAATTAAAAAGTTAGTGGTACAATTAAATCCATGATATTAGAAACCAATTTGAAATGCAAATCAAAATATATAAATGATAACCAAAAAAGAAAAAGAAAGAAAAAAATTTCACAATGATCATCAACTTAGAAATGGATTTTGAGAAACTCCAGCATAAGAAAAATTGCTTTTATTAACAAAAGTGTTTACCCTTTTGTGCTGATTTTTACTTTTAAATTTTGAGCATAGAATAAATGAGCAAGGTTATTTTATAGCTATAATGGCTTGGGGGTAGAATGAGAAAGGTTGGTTGGTTTTGGTGGCTATAATGGTCATAATTACTTTCATATTAAATCCTTATTTGACCAATTTTTTTAAATATTTAGTTAAAATATAATTATGTTATCTAATTACCAAAGTTAATAAATAATATTACCTTGTTAATCAAAATACATCTAACCTATGTTTGCCATTATTGTAAAGTTGGACTCACACATTTTAATTCTTTTTTGCCACACAAGAGCCTTCGCATAAAAATTTTAAGAACAAAATAGTCAGTTGAATATTAAGTCAATGAATTTTCGTTTAATATTTTTCTAGTAATTGAATGTAGTTAACTACTCATATTAATTCCAAACCAAATGATATATATTAATTAAATAATAACTTAATGCAGGAACTATAATGTAAATACTCAAGATTAATAAGGACTTTGCTGATTAAAAATAAAAAATTTCTGAATAAAATAATCAATTGAATGTTTCCCAATCATTCATACGTAGGGTAAAAGTGATTGGAAGCAGAAATGATTATTGCCAATCTTAAAAACTCTAATAATTAAAAGTTATTTACTTTAACATATTTGTCACCTCATTATTATATTAACGCAACCTTTCAATTCTGCAACCTCAATTAAATAATAACTTAATGCATAAATTATAATGTAAATTACGAAGATTAATAAGGGTTTTGTTGATGAAAAAAATGTAAAGAAAAATTAATCAACTGAAAGATAAGCCATTGATTTTTAGTGTGTGATTTTTTTTTTTTTAGTGATCGAATGTCCCAATTTATATACTAATGCAACCTTTAGCACATTTGTCACCTCATTAATACATTAATGCAACCTATCAATTTTGTAACCTCAATTAAATAATGATCTAATGGATGGATTATAATGTAAATCATGAAGATTAATAAAGGCCTTGTTGATAAAGAATAAAAAATGCTTTGTTAATGAAAAATAAAAACTCAATGGATGAATTATAATGTAAATCATGAAGTAATAATAAGGGTTTTGTTGATGAAAAATAAAAAAAATTGCTTTATTGATAGAATATAAAAATTGTAGGAACAAAATACCCACCCAATTGAATGATAAGTCAATAAATTTATGTTGATTTTTTTTTAATAATTGAGTGTCAATTTCACTCCTTATATTAATTCTAAATTAAATGATAAATATTAATTAAATTGGTAATAAGGACTTTATTGGTGAAAATTAAAAAAGTGTAAAGAAAAATCAATTGAACGTTAGTCATTGAATTTCCCTGTGTAATTTCTTTTTTATTCATTGAATGTCCTCATTAATATATTAATGCAATCTTTAAAACAATTGTAACCTCAAGTTAATAATAACTTAACCGATGAATTATAATGTAAAACATGAAAATTAAAAGTCGCTCTGTTGGTGAAAAATAAGAACTCATTGCATGAGTTATAATGTGAATCATGAAGATTAATAAGGGTTTTGTTGATAAAAAATAAAAATTGATTCATTGGTGGAAAATAAAAATTAAAAGAACAAAATAATCCTTCTATTAATTCCAATAAAAAAAATTATAATTGAATGTTAGTTTCACTCCTTATATTAATTCCGATAAAAAATGATAAATATCAATTAAGTATTTCACTTCTTATTTATATTAATTCTAAACCAAATGATAAATACTAATTAAATTGTTATTCCAATTATGAGGGTATAATAGACATATAGTTAAATATGTAGGGATAAATTTGGTATTTAAAAGTTCCTCCACCATCCCCACTTTTAATATATTGTAGATTAACACCTAAATGTGCTAAGCACTCTTATATTGTGATTCGGGTTGCATTTGGACGATCATGGCATAAAATAGAAGAAAAGAGCAAAAAAGGACTTAAATGGAAGAAACTGAAAGTTCAAGGACCAAGTTGCAAATAATCCTTAGATGAGACGAGCAATGGAATGAAGATTAAATATGTTGCGGGTTCAATTGAACGCAATTAGAAGTTGACGGGTTAAAATTGCAAGAAAAACGATTTAAAAGAATCAAAAATTGAATTCGGAGACTAAAATGTAACATTTGGAAGAAATTTTGCCTGAGTGACAACCCAGTTATAAAATCTGAGTGACCGCCCAACATCAAAATTGAATTACTGTAGCCAAAAGCCATGCCTGGGCGAGAGCCCAAGTTAATCACGACGAGAAAAATCTGATTTCCTTTTTTGACTGAAAAATTTATGGAAACAAATCTTGTACATGATATATATACCCCAAATCTCGTTCAAAACCTAGAGAAAGTCCCCAAACCTAATTTTCTCTTCTTTTTTTTTTTTTAGATTTATGATGTGTAACTAATTCTTTTTGCTTGATCGAAGGAGACGGAAGCCTTGGAACAATTAACTCTGAGATCCACCTTTTCTTTTTATTGTTTGATTCATATATTTTTAGTATTAAATATCCTTCTGCACTTATTTTTATGATTGTTGAGTTTAATTGTTAGGAAGCACACTAGTTTGTTATTTTCTACAATCTATAGCTATGTTAAACTTCAAATCCATAATTGTTTAATTTATTTAACTTGTGAAGGGACTAAGATTAATAATTTGCTACTTTGGAAATTATTAAATCTTAGGAAGAATATTGATGATATGATCCAAGAGTCGAGCCCGACGAAGGCAAGTGCGAGAGGAGAACCGTTGATAGTCGATGGCGGACCAATGACGCGATCAAGGGCAAAGCAAGTGAAACAAGCTATGGGATTGCTCGTTCAAGAAATCATGGATGGAACCATGTTCGGGACTCAAAATGGAGCAAATTTCATGTTCGGGTCGAAGGCCGAATTGACTTGGATCAATTTGTTATCAAGTGACGAAAGCGGAGGTAGAAAACAACACCATGCGGCCGTACAGGTAAAATTCCATGCGGCCGCACACATGGTTCCTGAAAACCAAAAGTGCAACATGCGGCCGCACGGGCCAAAAAAAATTGGCGATTTTCTATTTTTGGCTGAATTTCCTAGTTTCGATAGAATTCTTATGGAATCAAATTATTACCATAATTTGATGGTTTTTGACGTTTTTATTCATTAGTATAAGAGCATGTTTGTTTCTCATTTTCATAGTAAAAATGCATTTTGTAATAGTGATTGTTGAAAAATGTGTGGTTAAAAAATAAGGAAAAGTTTTAGTTTTGCGTGTAATATTATTTTATTGAAGAGTGTATGGTTGAAAATAAGAGAGAGAAAAATGTATTTTGGGAAAAATGGGTACCAAACAAGGGCTAAATAGGAGATTACTTTTGATTGTAACACCTTTGAACTTTGAACTTTTGACTTTTGAATTAATATTATAGAGAGAGAAATTTATTCTTTCAATTTATTATTCTTCTTGAACAATCTTGGAACTTATCAAGAATCAACTTCTTGTGGTGTTCTAATCAATCGGATTGTCGGTTCTTTCAATTGTAATCAAGGGGTTTTAGATTCTTCGCTATCTAAGGTTTCTTGGTTCAATTCTTGGGGTTCAAGATCCAAAATCGGGTTAGTATTAGCATTCTTGGGTTCCGCATCAATCTCGTTGTGGGTTTCGTAGTTTCCATTGCTACGGGGTTCGTATCAGTTGGTATCAGAGCTTTGGCTCTAATTTAATCAAGTTATATCCTTTATTTTCTAATTTTTTTTCAATTCCTTGTGTTCTTGTGTCCAGAAGGTTTTCTTGATTCTTTGATCCAAAAGTTTCATCAAAAATCTTCAAATTTCGTTTCTGGGCTCAATTTTCGCCCAAATCAGTTTTCGTTTTCTTTGTTGGTTTTGTTATTGATTTCCGGATCTAAAAAAAATTACTGTTCATCCGTACAGTACTATTCATCCATGCAGTTAAAAAAAACTTGTTCAATAATTATTAATCCGTCAAATACAAACTTTTATTATTCATCATCGTTTCTAAATTACTTGGACACATTGAATCATTCCATTCCTTCATTCAAATCAAGTTTTAAAAGTTTTCTTTGAGTCCTTTGTTACAATTATTGAGTCACATCCGGTTTGGGGAATTCCACACAAATTGATTGATTGAGTTCATTGATTGTTCCTAGAAGCAATTGTTGAAAGAATTGAGTGGTAAAAGGCAGAGAGGTGAGCTTAATAGAGGGTAAAAGCCCTTGTGTGTGTTTTCGAGTGACTTTTGGTGAGGCAGTAAAATAAAATTTTAGTGTTAGGATGTCAGAAATGGCAAAATCAAACTCAAGCCGATAAGGCAATAATAGCAATGCATCGAAGGATTTAGTGCAAAGGTTTGAGAGGGCGTTTGGAGATGTGAGAGATAGGTTGGAGAAGCAGGAGGCTTGGATGAATATATTAGATACATCGGTGGCTAATCTTAGTCGGAGGCATCGAGTGGATGTATCCAATGCCAGAGGACCGGATAGATGGGAGCCTAGGAGGGAAAGGCAAGAGGAGTATGGATATGGGAGTGACATGGGCGAAGATGAATTTCACGGTGTTGAGATGGGAAGGATGAGGAATAGAGGCGATAGGTTCGACAGACAGGGTCAGAATGATCGCGGGGAGGAGTTGGATGGAAATTTGGGAAATATAAAAATGACAGTTCCTTCATTCAAAGGAAGGAGTGATCCCGAGGCATACCTAGAGTGGGAAAAGAAGGTTGAAATGATCTTCGAGTGTTATAGCTAATCGGAGGAGAAAAAGGTGAAGTTAGCAGTTTTGGAGTTCAGTGACTATGCAATTTCATGGTGGGATCAAGTGATTACTTCACAACGTAGGAGTGGGGGAAGACCAATCAACACTTGGGAGGAATTGAAGTCATTGATGAGAAAGAGGTTTGTTCTTAGCCACTATTACCGAGAGATCCATCAAAAACTGCAAGGTCTATATCAAGGGTCGAAAAGTGTAAAGGACTATCATAAGGAGATGGAAATACTCATGATTAGGGCCAATGTGGTGGAGGACAGGAGGCTACCATGGCACGATTCTTGAATGGGTTGAATAGGGAAATTGCCAATATAGTGGAGTTGCAACATTATGTGGAGTTGGAAGACATGTTGCATGTGGCTATGAAGGTAGAGAGACAGCTGAAGAGGAAAGAGGCAGCTAGGCAGCCGTTAGGAACTTCGAGTGTTAATTTATCTTGGAATCCAGGGTGGAACAACAACAACAAAGGTGATAAAGCTGTACCTAAAGGTAGAAATGAGTGGCAGAAAGGGAAAGAAGAAAGTGCTAGCAAAACAGCACCCAAAACAGATTCACAACCATCAAGGAATCGAGACATCAAGTGTTTCAGATGCTTGGGGTCAGGGCACATTGCTTCTCAATGCCCAAATAAACGAGTAATGGTTTTGTTGGATAATGGAGAGGTGGTGAGTGAAAGTGAAGGAGAGTTTGAGGACATGCCTGCATTGGAGGATGTTGAAGAAGAAGAAAAATTGGAGTTTGCTGTTGGGGAATCGTTGGTGTCAAGGAGAGCTCTTAACACTCAAGTCAAAGTGGATGATTCGGAGCAGCAGCGAGAAAATATATTTCACACACGTTGTTACGTCAACGATAAGGTATGTAGTATGATCATTGATGGTGGGAGTTGCACGAATGTAGCTAGTACAACTTTAGTTGAGAAATTAGGATTAGCATTGTTAAGACATCCTAGGCCTTATAAGTTGCAATGGTTGAATGAAAGTGGGGAAGCTAGGGTGAATAAAAGAGTTTTTATCAATTTGTCAATTGGGAGTTATAGTGACAAAGTAGTAAGTGATGTAGTGCCTATGCATGTGGGTCATATCTTGTTAGGAAGACCACGACAATATGATAGAAGGGTCACACATGATGGATATAGGAATTGTTATAGCTTTGTCAAGGATGGGAAGATTATTACTCTTGCGCCATTAACACCGGCACAAGTGTATGGAGATCAAATCAAGCTGAAAAGTGAGGAAGATGAGAGAATAAGAGAGTCGGGAAAAAGGAGAGGCAATAGTGAAACCATCAATAAGAGAGAAAATAGTGAGGTGACTAAGAGTGGAGAAAAGAGAGAGAAGCCACATGAGCGAAGAGAAAAAGAGTCAGTTGAGAGGAGAGAAAAAGAGTCAGCTGAGCGGAGAGAAAAGCCAAAGGTCAACTTCTATGCAAAAGAAAGTGAGTTGAAAAAGGCTATGAGCGATAATAGGCAAATGATATTGTTAGTGTACAAGGAGTCCCTCCTCAATTTTGAGGATTCTAACACATCCCTCCCTAGTTTGGTTAAGTCTTTATTGCAGGAGTTCGACGATGTGTTTCCTGAGGAGATGCCAAGTGGATTGCCACCAATCAGAGGCATCGAGCACCAGATTGACTTTGTACCCGGAGTTGTCATACCGAATCGACCAGCTTACCGAAGCAATCCCTAGGAGACGAAGGAGCTTCAAAAGCAAGTGGAAGAGTTGATGAGCAAACGTTATGTTAAGGAGAGCATGAGTCCATGTGCTGTACCTGTCTTGCTGGTGCCTAAGAAGGACGGGACTTGGAGAATATGCGTGGATTGTCGAGCTATCAATAATATCACGGTAAAGTATCGTCACCCAATACCTAGGCTAGATGATATGCTTGATGAGTTGCATGGTGCTTGCATTTTTAGTAAGATTGATCTTAAGAGTGGGTATCATCAAATACGCATGCGGGAGGGTGATGAATGGAAAATGGCGTTTAAGACTAAGTATGGATTGTATGAATGGTTAATTATGCCGTTTGGACTCACTAATGCACCGAGCACTTTATGCGTTTAATGAACCATGTTTTGCGTGCTTTTATTGGGAAATTTGTTGTAGTTTATTTTGATGACATCTTAATCTATAGCAAAAATCTAGATGAGCATTTAGAACATTTAAATTGTATGCTTGTTGTGTTGCGAAAGGAACAACTATATGCTAATTTCAAAAAGTGCACATTTTGCATGGATAGAGTTGTTTTCCTAGGATTTGTGGTTAGTGCTAATGGGGTGGAAGTCGAAGAAGAAAAGATAAAAGCTATAAAGGAATGGCCAACACCTAAGACTATAACTGAAGTTAGGAGTTTTCATGGATTGGCTAGTTTTTATAGGCGATTTGTAAGAGATTTTAGCACCATCACCACACCGTTGACTGAAATAGTAAAGAAAAGTGTAGGTTTTCATTGGGGAGAATCTCAAGAAATTGCATTTAACACAATTAAGGATAAGCTATGTAAAGCAACTGTTTTGGCATTACCAAATTTTGATAAAACATTCGAGGTTGAGTGTGATGCATCAGGAATAGGTATAGGAGCAGTGTTAATGCAGGAAAGGAAACATATTGCTTACTTTAGCGAAAAGTTGAGTGTGGCAGCATTGAATTATCCGACATATGATAAGGAGTTGTATTCACTTGTTCGAGCATTGGAGACTTGGCAGCACTACTTATGGCCAAAAGAATTCGTGATACACACCAATCATGAATCTTTAAAGCATTTGCGAGGTCAAGGTAAGTTAAACAAAAGACATGTGAGATGGGTGGAGTTTATCGAGACATTTCCCTACGTCATCAAGTACAAACAATGTAACGAGAATATAGTTGCTAATACATTGTCTCAAAGGTACGTGCTTTTAAATTCATTAAGTACTAAATTACTTGGTTTCGAGCATATTAAGGGCATGTATGAATCTGATTATGATTTTTCTAGTATTTATGCTTCATGTGACAAAGGTGCATTTGATAAATTCTATAGGCATGAAGGATATTTGTTTAGGGAAGATAAGTTGTGCATTCCTAATTGTTCTTTGCGTGAATTATTGGTAAGGGAAGCACATGGGGGTGGTTTAATGGGACACTTCGGGGTTCAAAAGACTTTAGACATGTTAGGAGAACATTTTTATTGGCCTAAAATGCGACATGATGTAGAACAAATATGTGGAAAGTGCATAACTTGTAAAAAGGCTAAGTCTAAGGTTCAACCCCATGGTTTGTATACTCCTTTGCCTATACCTAGTGAATCGTGAGTAGACATATCTATGGACTTTGTGTTAGGTTTGCCTAGGACAAAAAGGGGTCGGATTCAATATTTGTAGTGGTCGATAGGTTTAGTAAGATGGCGCACTTCATACCATGTCATAAAACTGACGATGCTACTAATATTGCGGACTTATTCTTTAGGGAAATAGTACGTTTACATGGAGTATCTAAAAGTATAGTGTCTGATAGGCACGTGAAGTTTTTGAGTCATTTTTGGCGTGTTCTGTGGAGTAAGTTAGGAACTAAGTTATTATTTTCTACAACTTGTCACCCACAAACAGATGGACAAACTAAGGTAGTCAATCAAACTATGACTCAACTACTTAGGACAGTGATCAATAAAAATCTGAAATCATGGGAAGAGTGTTTACCGTTTATAGAATTTGCATATAATCGAGCTACACATTCTACTACTTCGTTTTCTCCTTTTGAAATTATTTATGGTTTTAATCCACTAACACCTATGGATTTAATGCCTTTGCCTGTGCATGAACGAGATAGCTTGGATGGGAAACAAAAAGCCGAAATGGTGAAAACACTCCATGAAAAGGTCAGGATGCAGATCGAAGAGAAAGGAAAGCTGATTGCATCAAAAGCAAATAAAGGAAGAAGACACGTTACATTTGAGCCTGGAGATTGGGTTTGGGTGCATTTCAGAAAAAAGCATTTTCTAGAACAGAGGAAGTCAAAATTGCAACCACGAGACGATGGACCGTTTCAAATCATTGAGAGGATCAATGACAATGCATACAAAGTGGATTTACCAGGTGAGTACAATATTTCGGCTACTTTTAATGTATCTGACCTCTCTCTGTTTGGTGCAGGTTCATATTCGAGGACGAATCCTTTTGAAGAGGGAGGGGATGATATGATCCAGGAGTCGAGCCCGACGAAGGCAAGTGCGAGACGAGACCCGTTGGTAGTCGATGGCGGACCAATGACGCGATCAAGAGCAAAGCAAGTGAAACAAGCAATGGGATTGTTCGTTCAAGAAACCATGGATGGAGGCATGTTCGGGACTCAAAATAGAGTAACTTTCATGTTTGGGTCGAAGGCCAAATCGACTTGGATCAATTTGTTATCAAGCGACGAAAGCGGAGGCAGAAAACAACACCATGCGGCCACACAGGCAAAATCCATGCGGCCGCACACATGGTTCCCGAAAATCAAAAGTGCAATTTTAGTTGTACCATACAACCGCATGGATTTACACCATGCGGCCGCACAGGCCAAAAAAAATTAGCGATTTTCTATTTTTGGCTGAATTTCCTAGTTTCGATATAATTCTTATGGAATCAAATTATTACAATAATTTGATAGTTTTTGACGTTTTTATTCATTAGTATAAATAGGAGATTACTTTTGATTGTAACACCTTTGAACTTTTGACTTTTGAATTAATATTATAGAGAGAGAAATTTATTCTTTCAATTTATTGTTCTTCTTGAACAATCTTGGAACTTATCAAGAATCAACTTCTTGTGGCGTTCTAATCAATCGGATTG
The DNA here is from genome assembly GCF_002742605.1 of Olea europaea var. sylvestris. Taxonomy (NCBI): domain Eukaryota; kingdom Viridiplantae; phylum Streptophyta; class Magnoliopsida; order Lamiales; family Oleaceae; genus Olea; species Olea europaea. The sequence goes on along the minus strand of NC_036256.1, from coordinate 4,972,417 downwards.
TTGGTTCTTTCAATTGTAATCAAGGGGTTTTAGGTTCTTTGCTAATCTAGGGTTTCTTGATTCAATTCTTGGGGTTCAAGATCCAAAACCGGGTTAGTATTGGTGTTATTGGGTTCCGCATCAATCTCGTTGTGGGTTTCGTAGTTTCCATTGCTTCGGGGTTCGCATCAATTGAACTAGGTTAAATGCAACCGTGTGTACTTGTGTTATCTAGTTCATTGATTTTTGTGGTTTATAAAGTGGTTATTGAATTAAATCTTCACTCTTGTTTGTGATTGTTTGATAACTAGGATTAATTAGATCGTTTGTTTCTAATTAATTAAAACTAAGGAGAAATAGGAAATCGTTTCGAATGGAAAATTATTTTCCACAATGAACGTTAAAATTATGAATTGATTATTATTTGTGGATCAATGACCGGTTATGAATTTCCAATGGTAGATGTTGACTTAGATCAAGGTTCATTCTGTTGATTTAATCCAATTTATTAAATTGCATTACTTTTAGTTAAAATTGATTTCATCACAAACGAAACCCCCCGTTATTGTTAACATTGCATAAAATTAGACTAATCACTCCTTGTGGGAATGATCCTTACTTCCACTATTACATACATTTATTTGAAAGTGTAGATTTTATTATTTTTGGGTGCCTGCGATAGCATGCTAGAACACATAAGTGTGAATGCCCATTTGATCTAAATGGTGTGAAGTTGTCGACTAAGGATGATTGGATGTTAAAGGTATTGTGTGGACTACATAATCGTCCACCAACACAACATTTAGAAAGACATCCTTGTGTACCGAGATTAACTAATGAAGAGGAGCAGATGTTAATTGCTTTGTCAAAAAGTTTGGTAAAATCTAGGAACATATTGATGACTTTGAAAGAATGGGATCCAAATAATGCTAGCATAATGGGGACTATTTACAATGCATGTGCAAGGCATAGATTGATTGAGAAGGCGAGGAAAACACAAATGCAATAGTTAATGAGCAAGTTAAAAGAACACAATTATATTGAATGTCATATATCTCATGGAAGAACGGGTGAAGTTAGAGACATTTTCTTTGCACATCCGACATCCTTCGATTTTTTACATGCCTTCTCATGCGTGCTTATAATGGATTATACTAGGACTGTAAGCAAAAATCGTCAAATCGAAAAATAAAATCGAAATTGCATTTTAGAAACTGTCTATTTGGTGTCACGTTGACCCATCAATGAAATGGTTTTGAACCAAACCAAACAAGTTAAAAACGGTTTGGTTTAGGTTTGAGAATTCTAATTGCGGTTAAAAATCAAACCGGACCAGTGATAAAATATATTAAAAAAATAAAAAAAATGAAATTCTTTGAAAATTCATCCAAATATGTAAAATTCAATAGTTTTGTGTCTTTTGTCATTTGTGAGTATTTTTGTCTATTTTTAATTTTCTATTACATATATATTATTATTACCCAATAATCCAAATTACTTTATTATTATTATTATTATTATTATTATTATTATTATTATTATTATTATTATTATTTTTGTCAAGTTTTAATTTTTTTTCTTGGGCTCAGTTTTAATTTTTCTGAACTGGAGGTTGGATACTTGATTGGTTTAGGAGTTCAATAGGTGCTTGGATGGTTGAGGCTTGTATATGCAGAAAGAATTGATTGCAAACTAAGAAGGAACCTATAGTGTTGTGCCAATATTTAGATGAAGTGGAGGCATTGGATGATTCAATGAAAGTTGTGGTAGGTGATTTATATTTTCTATTACCATATTTTTGAAGATTTTCTTATCTATCGAGTATCTAGTACTATGATGATGTAACGAATGCATTTGTTTGACTATGCAGATGATGAATCATGTGTGACAACAATTGATGTTTGAGTATATACGAGAAACTGAGTTCGTAACAACATACAATTGTAAGCTTGTGTAATTGTTATGTTTAGATATTATAAATAATTGCTTTATTATTGTAGTTGGTTATTCTCTATGTGTAATCAGTAACCTTTTTTTCTTGCAGATATGATGATCACGACTTATTGGATATCATTAATGTTTTTGACCTTATATTTAGTTTAGTAGACTTTTAATGTAACGTAATCGTAACGTCATTAGCCTAAAAATGGTGAACAAAAAACTATATTTTAGTTTATTGTGATTTCACTTTAATTTAGTTGGTATTTAAATTTATAGTAGATATATTTAGCTTGTTTTAGATTTATTGCTAGTAAGATATAAATATATATTAAATTCAATGAATTAATGACATAAAAATAGACGGGGAAAAAAATATAGCGAAATCGGCGGTTTAAAATCGGACCAAATCGTTAGGTTTAGATTTGAGTTTTTTTCAAACCGTTTAAAATGATTTGATTTAGGTTTGGGTTTTTCTCAAACTGGTTTAAACGGTTTTTTTTTGAAAATCTGTTAAAAATCAGTAAAATCGGACCGCTTACACCCCTAGATTATACTTACAAAAACAACAGGTACGGACTTCCCCTCTTCTTGAGATCGTTGGTGTTAGTTCGACCCAAATGAAATTTTCTGCTGCTTTCGTGTTCATGGTAGCCAAACGGGAAGCAAACTATAGCTGGAAAATGGAAAAGTTGAAAACCTCAATGAATCATGATGTCTTGCCGCATGTCATTGTCACAGATAGGGAACTAGCTCTTATTTAATCAATTGAAAAGATATTTCCTAATGCCAAGAATTTACTATGCACATGGTACATATTGAAAAATGTATTGGCCAATACAAAGAAGTTCTTTGAGCGAAAATAAGAATGGGATACTTTCTGTAAGAGCCAGAGTGTAATTGTTGCATCTACTACAGAGGAGATATATAAACAACTGGCCAAGACTTTATATTTCCAATTTGAAAAATTTCTAGAGGCATTAAATTATGCTACAGGATCTTGGTTGAGTAAATATAAAGAGAAATTCATTACTACTTGGACGAATAAAATTATGCACTTTGGTAATGTCACAACAAACAGGTAAAATGTATAATTCTTTTATTTAATTTTAGTTTCAACATTATTTATTTTTTATTTGGCAAACAAATTATTGTCAATTTATCTAATTAAATAAAGTATGTTTATATTTTTCTCAGACCAAAGTAACCAATTCAAAACCAAGGAAATCATCTAACTTTACCAGCCGTTATGGGATTAGTGAACATTGACTTATGATGTTTGCATAACAGACTGCACTCTCAGGATTTAGGAATCTCTGTATGCTCCATTTGAGCTCTCTAGTTCGTGTTGTCTCTAAAGATGAGTTGCCTTTTCTTTTTCCTTAGAAGTTTGTTCCTATGGCATCCTGCAAAAGTGTAAAAGTTTTATATTAGGACCACAAAGTGTAATGGAATAGATAGGAAAGCATGAAAGAACAAGTGTAGCACGCAAATCCTCCAAACTTACTTCAAAGTGCACGTGTAAGAAGTTGGTGTGCAACATTCATGAAATTAAGCTCAAACATGCACTGTATGAAATTTAGACCCATGACCAAACAAGTAATTTCATTGTTGGGCATCATTGAGAAAAATTGAAATTTCCCCAAGTGACTGCCAGGCATATGGAAGCTTTCATGCTAGACTAGTACATATTCAAGTTTTGAGTCCTTTGGATTTCGTTTGGGTTGTCGAATTACAATGTGGAGTGAGGGATGTGAGATACTCCTTTTGTGCCAATATGTATGGTCAAAGGTGGTAGTTTGTGTCATCCAATGTAATTTTGATTGGGCATTCATCACAATACATTCCTCAAGACACATATCACGCATATGAAATACATGCCAAAAATGCAAACAACCCTTCTCTTAGGGATTTTATCTAACACATTAAAGGAATCCTATTTTCTATTAGAACTGCATGATAGTTGTAAATACCAAATTCCCAATCCAACAATGTCCTACAATCAATCTGAATCTCCTTCAAGTCATCAAACTTCTTAGCACATAACAAAATTATATAGCAAAAGATAAGCAATTTATTTTTCATACCTTGAATTTCTTGGGAAATAGATGGGTGTTTGCAGTCTTTAGTGAATGGATGTCGTGTGAAAAATTTGCCCAATGCTGTGTGGTGTGTTTGCCTTAAGATTTATGTGTGCGAATGTGTGATGATTGTGTATGCAAGCGCGAATTTGTGTTGTGAAATTGGGTGGGATTATGCCGTAGAAGATGACTTCGTGTGTGTTGAATGGGGGATTTGAATGGTGAATTAAAGGCCAAGTTACGAGTTAAAACCTATAACAAGTCCTTCTATGCAGTCCTGCTGGTGTCCATGCAGCCGCATGGATGATTTGTCTATGTGACCGCATAGATATCATCTGGACCACTTCTTCTTCTTCTTCTTTTTTTTTTTTAAATTATTATATACATTGAATGCACTTGGACAACAAATTTTTTTCACTTGACCGAAGTTTCATCAAAATTTTCCCAAAAAAACTCGATTTTCAAATTGTGACTTCAACCCACTTTTCACATACCCGAAAAATTTTTGTAGCTAAAAAAAAAAACATATTAAACCACATGGGGTACGTCCAGGCCATAGACTTAGTTTCAAAATCACCTTTTTTAAAGAAAATTGAAATAAACCTTGATCCCCGAGAACTTTGAAAACACACTTTTTGCCTCGAAATGCGTGATGTTCACAATCAATCACCAAAACACCATTTCAATAATTCTTAACTCGTGCTCAACACATTGGACTTGTGTGGGTAGTACTTAGATTTTATGTGATATGCGTGTATGATCGATGATCTAAAACTATTAAGAATGCTAAAGAAAATTGAAGAATTCCTAATCTAATGCAAGAAAATAAAATAAAATAAAAGGATATAATGGGTTGCTTCCTACGCAGCGCTAGTTTATAGTCAATAGCTCGACTTTTCCATGTTTGCTTCAATTTGGTGTCTCAAGTTGAATGGTGGACTTTTGCTTGGGGAAGTCACCGCTCTAGTAATTCTTCAGCCTTTGCCCATTAACTGTGAAGGTACCCTTGGTTTCATGGCTGACCTCTATAGCTTCATATGGTAAGACCCTTGTGATTGTAAGGACATGACCATATTGACCTCAGCTTTCTCGGAAAGAGATTGAGTCTCGAGTTGTATAACAAAACTTTCTACCCCACCTTAAACTCTCGCCTCTGAATGTGCAGATCATGCCACTTTTTGGTGCGTTTCTTGTAAAGCCTTGAGTTTCAAATGCTTGCATTCTTAATTCATCTAACTCATTGAGTTGCAGCAAACGTTTTTCATCGGCTGCCTTCAAATCTATGTTAAGTAGTTTTATAGCCCAGTATGCACGATGTTCTAATTCTAGTGGTAGGTGGCATGCTTTCCAAAAACTAAGCAGTATGGAGATATGCCAATTGGTGTCTTGAATGTTGTTCTATAGGCCCACTGTGCATCATCTAACTTCTTGGACCAACCTTTTTTGAGATGAACTCACTGTGACCTCAAGTATCATCTTCAATTGCCTATTGGACACTTCAACTTGCCCATTAGTTTGTGGATGATATGGGGTCACTACCCGGTGTTTAATGCCATATTTACTCAGCAACTGTTCAAACGGACAATTACAAAAGTGCTTGCCTCCATCATTGATTATAGCTCTTGGTGTGCCATAACGAGTAAAAATATACTTCTTCAAGAAACCAATCACCATCTTGGCATCATTGGTTGGCAGCGCCATTGCTTCCACCCACTTTGATACATAATCAACGGCTACTAGAATGTATTAATTTGAGTACGATGGCGGAAAAGGTCCCATGAAGTCAATATCCTAGACGTCAAATATCTCCACTTCTAAAATGTTGTTTAATGTCATTTCATTCCTCTTCGAGATATTTTCAGTGCATTTACATCTATCACATCTCTTAACAAACTCGAAGGAATCCCCGAACAATGTAGGCCAGTGGAACCCTGACTAAAGAATCATCGCAGCTATTTTTGAAGTTCCAAATTGTCTCGCATAAGCAAATGAATGGCAATGTCCAAGAATTTTGGGCACTTCTTCTTCAGGCACACATTGCCTTACAATCTGACCAGCCCCTTGCCCATAAAGAATAGGATCCTCCTAGAAATAATACTTCAATTTAGTAAAGAATTTTTTCTCTGATGGCTTGAATAATCCCGTGGTGGAATGGATTTGGCTAAGTAATTAACAATATCAGCATACCAAGGTGCTTCTTCCACACTAAACATCTGCTCATCTGGAAAAATCTCATTGATATCCACTTATTCTCATATCTCTCCATGCTTTAATCGAGATAGGTGATCTGTTACAACATTTTTACTACCTTTTTGTCTCGATTTCAATGTCAAATTCTTACAGTAGTAATACCCAACGGATCAATCTCGATTTAACAATTTTTTTGTCATCAAATATTTCAATGTAGCGTGATCTGTGTAGATTATAACTTTAGGCCCCATGAGATATGACTTGAATTGTTGAATGCATATACCACAGCAATAGCTCATTTTTAGTGGTTGCATAGTTGATTTGGGCATCATTTAGAGTTTTGCTCACGTAGTAGATCACATGAAAAACCTTGTTTCTTTGCTGTCCCAATACTGCACCCACAACATGATCACTGGCATCACACATCAGTTCGAAAGGCAGTTCCTAGTCTGGTGCCACAATTACTGGTGCTGAAGTGAGTTTCTCCTTCAAAGTAGTGAAAGCAGTCAAGCACTCTTCAGAAAACTCAAATGGAACACTTTCACGAAAAGTTTTTATAGTGGCTTAGTGATTTTCGAAAAGTCTTTGATGAATCTCCTGTAAAATCCCACATGTCCCAATAAACTGCGAACCCCTTTAACTGATGTTGGTGGGTAGCTTTTCAATCACCCGAATTTTTGTTCTATCAAAGTTTCCTAAAAATAGATAGAGGCATCAAATTAACACTTGCACCAAGATCACATAAAACTCTATCAAAGTAAACTTCACCAATAATACAAGGAATAGTAAAACTCCCTGGATCTTTTAATTTCAGTGAGAGCTTCTTCTGAATTTTGACCTTGCATTCCTTAGTTAGCATGACCGTCTCATGTTCTTCCAGCTTACGTTTATTTAACAAGATGTCCTTTAGAAACTTTGCGTAGCTGGGCATTTGGAATATGCCTCAGTGAACGGGATGTTTATGTGGAGCTTCTTGAATACTTAGAGAAATTTCTTGTACTACTGTTCCATTTTATGCTTCTTCAACCTTTGGGAAAATGGAATTGCGGGCTTATATGAATTGACTATAGCTATAGCCTTATCCTGTGATTTCTCCGAACTTTCTTTTGGAGTTGATTCCTTTGGTTGTTCATCCCGTTCCACAGTTTTTTCTTCTACAAGAGGTGCTATCTCTCTATTCACACCTGACCTCTTGACATGTATTTCAGGTAATTGAACCCCACTTCGAGTTATAATGGCCTTTTAGGGATGGTAACAAGGCGAGTTCGGGACGAGACACCCCCACACTACCCAGCCTCGTCCAAACCTCCATGAAATTTTGTAAAGTTCCAATCAATTAAAAATTATGTCTATTGATAGTGCACGAAAAACATTAAAGTTTGAAACACAAGTTCATCAGTTCATTTTATTCTTATAATTTCATTTTTCAATCCATCTGGAATTGCTATAATAATCTCATCAATCCACATTATTGTTATTATCAAGACTATGAGTTGGATATCTTAATATATCTCATTAGTTCATCCTAGTCACATAATTTCTTTTGTCGATCCATTTGGAATTGATGTAGTATTTATATTATGCATTTGATATCTTAATATCTCAATATCTCATCTGTCCATCTTAATAACATAATTTCATTTGTCGATTTATTTGGAAATGATACAATATTTGATATTGTAATATCTCATAAGCTCATCAAAATCTCACAATTTACTTTGAGGATCCCCCATGAAATCTTGGTGAACTTCGAATCGATTAAAAATTGTGTATATTACTAGTGCACAAAGAGCATTAAAATTTTGAAAAATAAATTTACAGGTTCATTTTATTCTTATAGTTTCATTTGTCAATCCATTTGAATTGCCTAATATTTTCTTCAATCCACATTAATGTTATTATCAAGATTATGAGTTCGATATCTTAATGTCTCATTAGTTCATAATAATATCATAATTTCTTTTCTCGATCCATTATGAATTGCAACAATATTTTCTTCAATCCACATTAATATTATTATTTAGATTTTGAGTTGTATATGTCAAAATTTCATCAATTCATCATGATCTCGCAATTTCTTTTGTCAATCCTCCGTGAAATCTTGGTAAACTTCCAATCGATTAAAAATTATGTGTATTACTAGTGCCATAAAAGCATTAAAATTTTGAAAAATAAATTCGGCTGTTGATTTTAATCTTAGAATTTCATTTGTCAATCCAATTGGAATTGCTAAAATATTTTCTTCAATCCACATTAGTGTTATTAGTTAGATTATGAGTCGAATATCTTAATATCCCATCAATTTATCTTAATCTTGTAATTTCTTTTGTCGATCCATTTGGCATTGGTACGATATTTCGATTATGATTTGGACATCTTAAGATCTCATCAGTTCACCTCAATCACATAATTTCTATTGTCAATTTGTTTGGAACTACTACAATATTTTCTTCAGTCCACATTAATATTACTGCATGGGTTATGAGTCAGCTATCGTAATATCTGATCAGTTCAACAAAATCTCGTAATTTCTTTTGGCAATCTTCCTCGAAACCTTGGTAAAGTTCAAATCGATTAAAAATTGTGTTTATCACTGGTGCATAAAAAGCATTAAAATTTTGAAAAAATAAGTTCACCGGTTCATTTTATTCTTGTAATTTCTTTGTCAATCCTTTTGGAATTGCCATAATAGTTTCTTCAATCCACATTAATGTTATTACCTGGATTATGAGTCGGACATTTTAATATCTCATCAATTTATCTTAATCTCGTAATTTCTTTTGTCGATCCATTTCCCATTGTTATAGCACTAGATTATGAGTTGGCTATCTTAATATCTCATTAGTTCGTCATAATCTCATAATTTCCTTTGTCGATCCATTTAGAATTGCTACAATATTTTCATCAATCATCATTAATATTATTATCTAGATTATGAGTTGGATGTTTAATATCTCATAATTTCATCATAATCTCATAATTTCTCTTGCCCACCCTCCCTAAGATCTTGGAAAACTTCCAACCGGTTAAAAATTTTGTGTACAATTAGTAAAACTAAAAGCATTAGAAATTTGAAAAATAAGTTAGCCAGTTAGTTTTAATCTTATAATTTCATATGTCAATTCATTTGAAATTGCTATAATATTTTATTTTATCCACATTAATGTTATTATCTAGATTATGAGTTGGATATCTTAATGTCTCATTAGTTCATCATAATTTCATAATTTCTTTTGTCGTTCAACTTGGCAATCCCAAAAAATTTAGATTATCAGTTGGATATATTAGTATCTCATCAATTAATCTTAATCTCATAATTTCTTTCGTTGATCCATTTGAAATTGCTACTATATTTTCTTCAATCCTTGTTAATATTATTACCAAGATTATGGTTGGATATGTTAACATTTCATCAGTTCATCCTAATCTCATAATTTTTTTTGTCGATCCTTAGAGATATCTTGGTAAACTTCCAATCGATTAAAAATAATGTGTATTACTAGTACAGAAAAAGCATTAAAATTTTGAAAAATGAGTTCGTTAGTTAATTTTAATCGTATAATTTCATTGGCCAATCCATTTGAAATTGCTATAACATTTTCTCCAATCCACATTAATGTTATTAGCTAGATTATGAGTTGGATATCTTAATAGCTCATCAATTCATCTTAATCTAGTAATTTTCTTTTGTCGATCCGTTGCTACGGTATTTAGATTATGAGTTGCATATCTTAAGATATCATAAGTTCATCTTAATCTCATAATTTCTTTTGTCGATCTAACATTAACATGGATGAATATTATAGCAACTTTAAACTAACTGATTAACTTATTTTTCAAAATTTTATTTCTTTTTGTGCAACTAGTAATACACATAATTTTTAATCGATTGGAAGTATTCCAAGATTTTAGGGAGGGTGGGCAAGAGAAATTATGAGATTATGATGAACTCATGAGATATTAAGACATCCAACTCACACTCAAGATAATAATATTAATGTGGATTGAAGAAAATATTATTGAAATTTCAATTGGATCGACAAAAGGAAAATATGAGATTAAGACGAACTAATGAGATATTAAGATAGCCAACTCATAATCTAAATACTGTAACAATGCCAAATGGATTGACAAAAGTAATTACGAGATTAAGATGAAATGAAGAGATATTAAAATATTCAAGGCATAATCTAGATAATAACATTAATGTGGATTGAAGAAAACATTATGGCCTTTTCCAAATGGATTGAAAAATGAAATTATAAGAATAAAATGGACCAATGAACTTATCTTTCAAATTTTTAATGCTTTTTGTGCACTAGTAGTACACACAATTTTTAATCGATGTGAAGTTTACCAAGACTTTAGTGAGGATCGTCAAATGAAATTATGAGATTTCGATAAACCAATGAGATATTAAAATATCGAACTCATATCCCACATAATAAGACATCCAACTCATACTCGAGATAATAATATTAATGTGGATTGAGGAAAATACTGTAGCAATTCCAATTGGATCGACAAAGGAAATTATGACATTAAGATGAACTAATGAAATAGTAAGATAGCCAACTCATAATCTAAATACTGTAACAATGCCAAATGGATTGACAAAAGTAATTATGAGATTAAGATGAAATTAAGAGATATTAAAATATCCATGGCATAATCTAGATAATAATATTGATGTGGATTGAAGAAAACATTATGGCATTTTCCAAATGGATTGAAAAATGAAATTATAAGAATAAAATGGACCGTTGAACTTATTTTTCAAAATTTTAATGCTTTTTGTGCACTCGTAATACACACAATTTTTAATCAATGTGAAGTTTACCAAGATTTCACGGAGGATCGTCAAATGAAATTATGAGATTTCGATGAACCGATGAGATATTATAATATCGAACTCATATCCCACATAATAATATCAATGTGAACTGAAGAAATTATTGTTGCAATTCCAGTTAGATCGACAAAAGAAATTACGAGATTAAGATGAACTTATGATATCTTAAGATATGCAACTCATAATCTAAATACTGTAGCAACGCCAAATGGATCTACCAAAGAAAATTAGGAGATTGAGATGAACTGATGAGATATTAAGATATCCAACTCATAATCTAGCTAATAACATTTATGTGGATTGAAGAAGATATTATAGCAATTCCAAATGGATTGGCAAATGAAATTATACGATTAAAATTAACTGACGAATTCTTTTTTTTTTTCCAAATTTTTAATGCTTTTTCTATACTATTAATACACATAATTTTTAATTGATTGGAAGTTTACCAAGATATCTCTGAGGATCGACAAAAGAAATTATGAGATTAGGATGAACTGATGAAATGTTAACATATCCAACCATAATCTTGATAATAATATTAACTATGATTGAAGAAAATATAATAGCAATTTCAAATGGATCGACAAAAGAAATTATGAGATTAAGATTAACTGATGAGATACTAATATATCCAACTCATAATCTAAATTTTGTGGGATTGCCAAGTTGATCGACAAAAGAAATTATGAGATTATGATGAACTAATGAGACATTAAGATAGCCAACTCATAATCTAGATAATAACAATAATGTGGATAAAAGAAAATATTATAGCAATTTCAAATGGATTGACTTATGAAATTATAATTGGGAAACAAAATCCCGATTATAACTTTGAAAGTATATAATTCGGAAACAAAATCCCGATTAATTTAATTTCTTAAATTAGAGTTTTTTTTATTATCTTTTGAATGTCGTATCATAATAAGCTATATAAGTTGTAACGTTGAAATCAACTTAATCATATCAGCAATTTATGTAATCACCTCAGGCCCTGTATTCAAGGAAGGCCCTACAACAATATAAAGTATTTCACATTTTCGTATTTTTCTAATTTTTATTAAATAATATTAAAATCTCAATATTTAATACTCCTTTACTTGTTCTTGAGAACTCGAGAGACCATGTATTGTTACAATTTTCAATTAACAATCTCTTTATTATTATTATTATTATTTACAATAACTTATCGAAACAATTGTCGAAAAGCATTTTTCAAATATGCTAAAGTTATTCGTCTTGAATAGTAAAAATCAATTTCTTGTGTCGACTTTATTAAAAAAAAATTGACTTCTTATATAAAAGAGAAAACAATTTTTATTTTTGTAATTACCTAAATGAATTATTTGCGGAATTTCGATAATTTCAACTTTAAATGCTTTTTTGGATAAGTGTTGGTTCATAGATTTTCTTTCATGAATATTCGTTCTCAATAATTCTTATTTATGTTAATTTTATGAGATTAAAGATAAAATGTGGTGATTTTACTCTGAATTTTTTGGATTGAATTTAGTTTTCTAAGTGGTGATAAAATCATCAAGTTATATATCTAGAGCCTTCTAATAATATTCGTGTGGTGGTGGTTGTATTAATTTAGTAATTTTATGACATTATCAACTCTAGCTTAGCATTATATTATTTTACGGAGTTCTACGAAGAATGTATTCGTTAGTATCCTTTCTACTCAAACTATGTAGCAATATTGAAACCCTTTATATCAAATATAACTCTCAAATAATTGTCATAAACTCGTTAAGGAAATTATATTCTAAGTGTTAAAAGCAATGGTTTCAAGTTTCAGAAATAAAATACAAGTTATTTGAGAGAAATATATTTATCTTATATTAGATTTGGTCAAATGCTTTTAATTATTTTTCAAAAGGCACGCCTCAAAATTTTTGTCTAAGGTCCAAAATCCATTGAGGTGCCTCTAATAATATAGACTTCATTTTACTCTTATAATCTTGTAAATAGTTTTTTGTTGTAAACTAAAAAGTGCAAGTTTCTATTTTTTTTTTTTGGTTAAGCCAATAAGTACAAGTTTAATTTTTTTTAAGCCTACAAATACAAGTTGTAAAAGGCAATGGAAGACGAAGATGAAAAGCTGCACTCATTTATTCAATTCCTTTGTTTTATTTATAGCTTTGTTGTGGCATGGTTATCTTATTTTGAAACATGTTATCGACAAAGTACTTCGATGAAAATGAAACTAGACAAGAACTTATCAAATCTTTATTTCATTGGCCATTAAATTTCAAAAGTTTTTTTTGACAGAACTGAGTCATATCTCGTTGGCCATTAAACTATAATTTTTTTTTTCAAAATATCACCTAACTTATCATGTCATTATCCCATCTATCACTCAGTAATTCATTGTTAAAAAAATTTTGCAGACTCAATGACGTGACAAACAAACCGCTACATGGTGTATTATTGTTTTTGTTAACAATTAATTAGCCAAAAACATTCGTCCATCCATTAAAAGGGCTTATAAAAAATGTGATTAAATTATAATATTTGCAAGTTTTCTTTTGTTTATTAGATTTTTCTTTTATTTTTTATTACTTTTTCAAGTTAATTGCATTTTTGGAAGCACAACTTATTTGATTTATCATCAATTAACAAAAATAGTGTCATATCATCATATCATATACTATGTCAGCGGGTCCGTTAAATTATCTAACAATGAGTTATGAAGTGATGGATACGATAACAATTTGATAAGTTCAGTGACCATCTGTAAACTTTTATAGTTTAATGGCCAATGAGATAACGTGATGTGATCCAGGAGCCACAATTGTCAAGGTCAAGTCAAACTTCAAGTCCGAAGGAAGATCCATGGATAGTCGAGGGCGATCTGATGACTCGAGTAAGGACGAAGTGAGTAAAAGAGGCGATAGGATTGCTCGTCAAGACAACCATTGATGAAATCATGTTTGGGACACAAAATGGAACAAGTTTCATGTTGGGGTCGAAGGCCAAAGAGACTTGGACCAACGTGTTAAAGGCGGACGAAGACGGAGTGGAGAGCCAAAGCTTGCTATCACACAACACAAATGGCCTGCGGTCACACAGACCTAGGCCGAGAATTGAACGGGACCGGATTTCAATTCCATGCGGCCACATGGAATTGAACCATGCGACCGCATGATTATTTTCAGACGTGTTTTTTGTTTTTTTGCGATTTTCCTAGTTTTGCTAGAATTCTATATTTAATTGATTTCTTACCATATTTAGGAGATTATGCACGAAATTACCTAGATTCTTAGGACTAGTATAAATATTCTTATTATTTTCATTGTAAAAAAAGCCTTTGACATATTGATTAATTGATAGGCTTTAATTGCTTTCTCTTTGTTCTTCCAATTGAGCAACATTCGAACTTATCAAGATCTAATTCTTGTGACATTCAAATCCACCGTGTGAGATTCCATAATTTTGCATAATCAAGAGGTCCGCACGTCATTGGTGATTCGGGTTGCTTGATTCCAGATTTATCGAATTTGAATCTGAAACCTTGCTTTGGCTTTCTTGGGAAGATTTCCATCTTGTTCGTGGGTTCTATAGCGTTTGCCTACACAGGTTCACATCAGTTGGTATCAGAGCTTGGCTCCAATCCAAGGTTATGTCTCTTTTTAATTCTTGTTGAGTCAGTTATTTCTTTTCTTTACTGTTCTTTGTGTTCTTCAAGTCAGTTAGTATTTTAGAGTCTTTAATCTAAACAAAATTACAAAAAAATTCAAAAGTTTTTTTTGGATTCAATTTTCATCCAAATCAACTTTCGTTTGTTAGGTCAGTGTCGTTTTTTATTCTTCTATCCCAAGGGTAAAAATTAAAAAACTCATCCGTACAGTACATTCATCCATACAGAAAAAATTCAAATTTTTAAAAAAAATTGTTATTATTATTGTTGATCTTGGGAACTATCGATTTTTTGAGTCAATTTATTATTTTTGTGTCTAGTTTAAATTTTCAGTCAACAATTTCCTTTCTTATTTTGCGTTCTTGAGTCAATTTCTTTGCTTGTCTAGTCTGAATTGCCAGTCAAATTGTTCTAAATTCCTTGGTCTTGTAATCTCACTCACAACAATTTGAATTCCACGTGATTAAATGTTTGATTGAGTTCCACAATTGTTCTTTTAGGGACTTAGAGAAAGCAACGAGTGATAAAAGGTAGAGTGGTGAGAACAATCGAGGGAAAAAGCCATGTTGAGTGAAATTCCGAGTGAACAATTGTGAGGTAGAAAAATAACTTAGATTTAGGATGTTTGACAGGGAAGGATCGAGTTCAGGTAGAATTGGTGATTGGGTTTCCATGCTAGAGGACGTGGTGCGAAGGATTGAACAAATATGTGTAGATATGAGGGATCGAATGGATAAGCAGGATTTATGCGGGGAAAGGCAAAAATCCATTGTCTGCAATACACGAAGGAGAGGTCTTAATGTTCGGAGATAGGGTAGACAGGAACCTAGGATGGAGGAACTTAGTGAATTTGAGGTTGATAGTAGGATGGATGAAGATGCGATTGTGGATGCGAATATCGGAAGGGGTAGAAATAGAGGAGTTAGGCAAGAAAAGAGAGGTAGGAATCTTGGTGGAGATGAGGTGGATGGGAATTTGAGTAACATTAAAATGACATTCCTTCGTTTAAAGGTAGGAGTGATCCGGAGGCCTACTTGGACTGGGATAAGAAGGTAAAAATTGCAGTTCTTGAATTCACGGACTATTTAATCACTTGGTGGGATCAGGTGGTGACTTTGAGATGGAAAAGTGGAGAGTGACCTATCAATACATTGAGGAATTGAAAACTATAATGTGGAAGAGGTTTGTACCTACTCACTACTACCGGGAGCTTCATCAGAGATTACAAAATTTATATCAAGGCTCTAGGAGTGTGGAAGATTACCATAAAGAGATGGAGACACTAATGGTTAGGGCATATGTGGAGGAAGATAGTGAAGCTACCATGGATTGGTTTCTGCATGGATTGAATAGGGACATTGCAAATACAGTGGACTCGCAACACTATGTGAAAATTGAAGACATGTTACATGTGGCAATGAAGGTCGAGAGACAGTTAAACCAAAAGGGAACAACAAGGTACCAATCGAGATCTTCGGGTTCTAATTCTTCTGGGAAACCAAAGTGGGAGAATAACAAAGGAGAAGAAACTATTGCAATAGAAAGAACTGAGGTACTAAGAGGCAAGGAGGAGAGTGCTAGCAAGGCCATGCCAAAGGGGGAGTCACAACCATCAAGAAACAGAGACATCAAATGTTTTTGTTGCTTGGAAGTGGGACACATTGCTTTCCAATGCCCAAACAAGATAACCATGATTCTACAGGCCAGCGGGGAAGTGGAAACTGAAAGTGAGAGTGAGAGAGTTAGAAAAAATAGTGAGGTGACTAATAGAGAGGAAAAGAGAGTGGGGCCATATGAGAGAAAAGAAAGAGAGTCTTCCAAAACGAGAGAAGCCAAAACAAAATTTCTTTGTGAGAAGGAGTGAGTTGAAAAAGGTAATCGTTGAGAGGCAAAAAATATTACTGTTAGTTTACAAGGAATCACTCCTCAACTTTGAGGAGCATAACACATCCCTCCCTAGTTTGGCTATTTCTTTGTTGCAAGAATTTGAAGACGTGTTTCTGGAGGACGTGCCTAATGGGTTACTACCCATTAGAGGAATTGAGCACCAAATTGATTTCATACCTAGCGGTACCATTCCGAATCGACCAGCTTATCGAAGTAATCCAGAGGAGACGAAGGAGCTTCATAGGCAAGTTGAGGAACTGATGAGCAAAGGATATCTACGAGAAAGCATGAGTCCATGTGCAGTACTTGTGTTGCTCGTGAAAAAGAAGGATAGAACTTGGAGAATGTGCGTAGATTGTAGAGCCATCAACAACATTACTGTAAAGTATCATCACCCAATCCCTAGGCTTGGTGATATGCTAGATGAACTACATGGTGCATGTATTTTCAATAAAATTGATCTTAAAAGTGGGTATCATCAAATTCACATAAGGGGTTTAATGAATGGAAAACGACTTTTAAAACTAAATATGGATTGTAGAATGGTTAGTCATGTCGTTTGGACTCACAAATGCACCAAGCACTTTCATGAGGTTAATGAACCATGTTTTGCATGCTTTCATTGGAAAATTTGCTATAGTTTATTTTGATGACATTTTAATCTATAGCAATAATCTTGATGAGCATGTAGGACACCAAGATGTATGCTTGTGATTTTGAGAAACGAACAACTTTATGCCAATTTTAAGAAGTGTACTTTTTGCATGGATAGAGTTGTGTTTCTAGGCCTTGTGGTTAGTGCTAATGGTGTAAAGTTAGATGAAGAAAAAAATAAAAGCTATTAAAGATTGGCCGACACCTCAAAACATAATCGAGGTTAGAAGTTTCATGGACTGGCTAGTTTTTATAGGCGTTTTGTCAGGGATTTTAGCACAATCACCACACCACTAACTGAGATTGACAAGAAAAATTTGGGGTTTCAATGGGGGGCAGAACAAGAACATGCATTCAGCACTATCAAAGATTGTTTGTGTAAAGCACCAGTTTTAGCACTTCCTAACTTTGACAAAACTTTCGAGATTGAGCGTGATGCATCAGGAATAGGTATTAGAGCAATCTTAATGCAGGATAAGAGACCTATAGCCTACTTTAGTCAGAAACTAAGTGGTACAACTCTCAACTATCCTACGTTTGACAAGGAGCTCTATTCACTTGTTCGAGCCTTAGAGACATGATAGCATTACTTGTGGCCAAAAGAGTTTGTATTTTTTCTGATCAGGAATCACTGAAACATTTGCAGGGTCAAGGCAAGTTAAACAAACATGCATCCTGGATGGAATTCATAGAAACTTTTCCATAAATGATTCGTTAGAAACAAGGTAAGGAAAATGTAGTAGCAGATGCATTGTCGCGAAGGTATGTGCTTTTAACTACTTTAAGTTCAAAATTGCTTGGTTTTGAGTACATTAAGGACATGTATGCTAATGATTGTGAATTTTCCAACATTTACAATTCATGTCATAAGGGGGCTGTAGATAAATTCTTTAAGCATGAGGGGTACTTGTTTCAGGAAAACAAATTATGTGTTCCTAATTGCTCTATGCATGAATTATTGGTTAAAGAAGCACATAGTGGGGGTCTAATGAGTCACTTTGGGGATAGCAAAGACTTTAGAAATGTTAACTGAGCATTTTTATTGGCCTAAAATGAAAGTTAATGTGGAACGAATTTGTAGTCGATGCACAACTTGTAAACAGGCTAAATCTAGGGTCTTACTTCATGGGTTTTATACACCTTTGCAAGTACTTAGTGAACCTTGAGTAGACATCTCAATGGACTTTGTGTTATGTTTGCCTAGGACTAAAAAGGGTCGGGATTTGATTTTTGTAGTGGTGGATAGGTTTAGTAAGATGTTACATTTCATTCCATGTCACAAAACTGATGACGCCACTAACATTGCAACTTGTTCTTTAAGGAAATTGAGCGCTTACATGGAGTACCTAAAAGTATTGTGTCGGACAGGGATGTCAAATTTCTTAGTCACTTTTGGAGGGTCTTGTGGAATAAGTTAGGCAAGAAATTACAATTTACTATAACTTGTCACCCACAAACCGATGGACAAACTAAAGTAGTGAATAGGACCATGACACAACTATTACGTACTGTGGTTAATAAGAATTTGAAAAATTGGGAAGAGTGCTTACCTTTCATAGAGTTTGCATATAATAGGGCCACACACTTCGCTACATCATTTTCTCCATTTGAAATTGTTTATGGTTTTAATCCTATAACACCTATGGATTTAATACCTTTGCCTGTGAATGAAAGAGGAAGGCCCAGCTGGTGAAGTCACTCCATGAAAAGGTGTGGGAGCAAATTGAGAAGAAGAGTAAGCACTATATAGAGCAAGCGAACAAGGGCAGGAAGATTGTTACATTCAAACCAGGAGATTGGGTTTGGGTGCCTTTTAGGAAAGAGTGATTTCCAGAACAAAGAAAATCAAAGTTGTTGCCACGGGGAGATGGACCGTTTCAAGTGCTTAAGAAGATTAATGACAACGCATACAAATTAGACTTCCAGGTAAACATAACGTTTCAGCAACTTTTAATGTGTCTGATCTTTCTCTCTTTGATGCAAGTACAGATTCAAGGATAAATCCTTTCGAAGAAGGAGGGGATAATGTGATCCAGGAGCCGAAAGCATCAAGGTCAAGTCCAACGTCAAGCCCGAAGAAAGATCCATTGATAGTCGAGGGTGGTCCATGACTCAACAGAGTAAAAGAGGGGATATGATTGCTCATCAAGACAACTATTGATGAAATCATGTTTAGGACACAAAATGGAACAAGTTTCATGTTGGGGTCAAAGGCCGAAGAGACTTGGATCAACGTGTTAAAGGCAGACGAAGATGAAGTGGAGAGCCAAAGCTGTACGACCACACAACACAAATGGCCTGCGGTCGCACAGACCTAGGCTGAGAGTTGAAGAGGACCAGACTTCAATTCCATGCAGACGCATGGAATTGAACCATGCGACTAATATAAATACTATTATTATTTTCACTGTAAAAAAACTTTTGACATATTGATTAATTGAAAGGCTTTAATTACTTTCTCTTTGTTCTTCCAATTGAACAACATTCGAACTTATCAAAATCTAATTCTTGTGGCATTCAAATCAACCGGGTGAGATTCCATAATTTTGCGTAATCAAGAGGTCCGCACATCGTTGGTGTTTCGGGTTGCTTGGTTCCAGATTTATCGAATTTGAATCCAAAACCTTGCTTTGGCTTTCTTGGGAAGATTTCCATCTTGTTCGTGGGTTTCGTAGCATTTGCCTACACGGGTTCACATCATAATGATTCAAAAAGTTGAGTGACCATCAAAAAATCTTTTAGAGATTAATTGTCGATGAAATAATGATTTAATAAGTCGAATGATCACACCGAAGGGCACATAGTTGATTACAAAGCTTATCACACATGTAAAGGAAATTATATTTTTGAAAAAATTATCCACTAGGAGGAAGGAAAAAATCAATGTGAAAACCTAAACTTTATGATTTTATTGGATAACTAATATCTTCTAAATTTCATTACATTTTACTTGAGTACTATTTATGGTAGCATTGAATAAATAGTATTGTCACTGATAGATTAAGCATAATTGAGGTTATATTTGTCACATGATTAGGACTTAACAAACAACTAGGATGACTAGGAGTAGCCCAACATATCTTCGTAGTGCTGAAATGGCCATTGATAACTACAATAACTATAAAGTGAGATGGGATCGAACCTTTGTCGAGCACGTTGAAGATTTCCTTTCTAAGTGGGAGCAAGCAAGATTGTTTGGTTATAATGAAAGAACGGTCCTCTCGATTTACCATCTCATAAGCACAATGAGCCCTCAATGGAGAGACGTAGCTTACTTCGTGAAGGATATGGATTATGAGACATACTTGCAGGAAGATCGGGATATGATTGATTATAAGGGATACTGCGAGGACATCAAAATCTCATGGGATCACAGACAAAAGGAGCTAGCGCAAGAACCTAAGCTTGAGCCAGAGGAAGAGCCTGATAAGGACCCAGAAAAAGAGCTTGAAGAGGACTTAGAGAAGGAAATTGAACCAGAGCTAAAAGACCCTGAGCAAGAACTCGAGCCATTGAATTTCATTGATCTGGCTACGTATTCTGAGCCCTAGTCATGCATTCCTCAGATGATGAGAATCCACCAAAAGAAGATTTTTAGGACTCATAGAAATTAGAAATAGATGTTATTTACGTAGGAAGAGTTTACTTATTTGATATTTTCTTTTTGAAAAAAAATACTATATGTAAGAATTTAGAAATTTTTTAGCTTTTTTTCATCATTATTATTATCATCAACACCACCACCACCACCACCATCATTATTGTGTTATCCAATATTTCTAAATTAAAATTTTATTTGTGTTAAGAAAATGTTGAGACAACAACAAAACAAAGCTACGATCATCAGGGATTGCTGAGGGCTATACAAGATCTAGGTAGACAACAAGCACATATTGATCCCCAAGATGCAAGCAACACCAGTTCAATTGTCGAACAGTTTCATCACTATAAACTCCTAAACTTCGATGGCAAGGTAGACCCGCTAGCAATGAAGAATGGATAAAAGGAATGGAGTGAATCTTTAAAGAACTTTCTTGCACTAATGTTCAAAAAGTATTATGGACGGAGTTCATGTTAGTTGATGCTATAGGCCACTCATGGGAGTCAGTATCATACACTAGAACTGAAGCATAAAAATGTGCTCTGACCTAGGGACAATTAAAGGATGAATTGATGGGAGAATACTTTCTACAAGTCCCAAGGGATCGAAAAGAGGCAGAGTTTCTTCAAACGAGGAAAGACGAAGCTTGAGGATTATGAGAGAAAGTTCGAGCAACTATCTAAGTATGCACCACACCTAGTGGATATGGATGTAAAGAAAGTGAGGAGGTTCAAACTGGGATTACGTCGGAGATTGGTGAACAATGGCAGCCCACTAATTTACCACCTACTAATTTACCACCTATAGTCGGATTTTGCAAACTGCTCAGGCAATCTCAAATAGATTAGAGATTGACCAAGATTTTTCAACAAGGTGTCGAGCCTTCAGAAAAGTGAAAGTGATATGGGTCCAATGAAGAGATAGGAGATGGATAGAATAAGAAAATTAACATTGGACCAAGATTGGGATAAACTGTTTCGCCTTGTCCAAAGTGCAACAAGACACATAAGGGTGAATATTTATTGGTGAGTAATGTGTACTATCGATGCGGAAAGATTGGTCATATTGCAAAACACTGCAAAGAAGCCCCCTGGAAGAAAGATAATGAGCAAGAAACGAAAGAGAAAGCCTGAGTTTTTGCATTAACTCAAGATAGGGAAGCTGAGGAACCAAATGCAGGTGATTTTGAGGATGAAATTCTTCTTAGGATGGGAAGTTTTAAAGCCCCAAAAAAAATTAGAATATATCATTTTACTCTAAATAGTTTCACGTTTAACAACTGGGGGACTAAAGTGAAATAGTTATTTTTTTAAATCCCTATTTTTTGGGTCAAATAATTAGATTTGATAGAGCGAGTTTTAATATAGTAATAATGGACTCTTTTTGAAGCTTGAATTAATTAGAAATCTTTGACTCAGCAAATTTTTTTTTGGATAAAATCACATTAAGATAGACCCGATTGAAGGAAAATAATGATAAAAAGAATTTTAAATAGTTAATAACCTAAGTCAAATTCTATTCTTGCTGCCACATTTTTTTAATTATTTATTAGTTTTGATTTAGAGATTCCTAGGATGACCACCATGTATACTGATGGATAGAGATAGTAGTTTTTTTATTCAATAAGATGATATAGTACAAACTTGAATAAATCCTTTTGCACAATACACGCCACTTGTGATTTGGCCCTATCAAATCATTTTTTTTTTAAGATAACATTTATCAACCACTCTAGCCTATACCCATATATAGGCATGGTGGAAGAGCTTTTACACACACAAATTCATATACACTCATATGGCAAAGAGAGAGAGAGAGAGAGAGAGGGAAATAGTGTTTGAAATCAGGAAGTTGTATACTTCAAATATTATTGCCAGTCAATAATCTTTAACCAAAGCAGAGAAAAGAATTTTGAACGGACATTCAGATTTTTATATTTGAATAACGAGGTAAGATACTTCATGTGCAAATGGTTGTTCCATATACTTTTATGTTCCATTAATTATTCATAAACCGCTAGTGGACCTTCGGGTTCAAGGTAACGAAATGGGAACTCTATTGGGTTCTTTATAACGAAATATGAAATCCTTCAAAAATTCAAAATGACAAATGATGGGTGTGTCACTTGGTCATCGATATACTCTATAAGAAATGTGGTATGAAGTGTTTAATTTATTATCACATAATTGTCTATGAAAATTGTATGTACTTTACTGGGTATTTTTATACTCACTCTTACAAAAAATTTACATGTTAGTGCGGGTCGATTTCATCTGTGGTAGGATAGTGATGCAAGCTACCAAGTGAGTCGAAGGAAAAGGGTAACAAGAACAAGATACACTTATAGTTATCGTGTTTTAAATTTTTAGTTTAAATTTGTTACATGTTTTTAAATTTGTTTGATGGACATGTTTATTTTTATATCATGTTTGCTTTCAGATTTTAAAAATTTCAATTATTTCATTTTTAAAATAATTTATTTTAGATTCTGCCTTTAATGTTTGAAAAGAAAATTTCTGTAACACCTAAAGATACAAGATTTATGAAAATTTTGAGTGTTACAAATTTGCTCTGATGGTTCACATCCTGCACTGCCTCCTACTACTCCAGTTGTTCTTGACCTTACTTTTAGGCCTATTTTGTCCAAGGATAAGGGCAAGGAGAAGAGAATATGATTAAGACTTGCTAGAGATAGATCAAATTTCATCATAGTTGTCTAAGTCTATACGGACAAATATCTCTCATTATATTTTTTTTTTTATATTTCAAACTCCAAAATTTTTCTCATTTGTAATTTATTTTGGTCAACGTCGAAGGGGTCAAATTAAAGAACGATTGATTTTATAACGCTTCGTGTTCCGCAAATTTGGGGCGTTACATGAAGTGCTCAAGAAACTAAGACTTGTCGGATGACGAGTCTTGAAAATGCCAACTTTAGCTATCATAAGCATAGGATTAGTGGCCAACAGGACCATCGCAGTATGTGTGGGATATGCACTGGGTTCAAGAAGGAGATGAGCTTGAAATCGAGTACTAAGAAGAGGGATTTGCAAGAGAATGGGAATCTTGCAAAGACTCATTCACTGGATCAGTAAACATAATATATGGATTGTATCGAGATAGAGTAAATTGTGGAAATTGTTGTTAGAGAGTGGGGGAGGCGGATCTATACGGATGAGGATAGGTTCTAGAAAATGGAAAAAGTTAAAGGAGGATTTGGGTTGAGCCTGAGAGGTAGCAATGAAAGAAAAATGAGTTTCATCAAATTGTGATTGGCGAGTGATATAGAGCCTAGAGGTAGAAGGGTCTAGGCAATGAAACATGTTGTAAGAGGAACTGTAACCCAAAAAAAATACATGGGATGCTGTGAGGAGAAAGTTTGTTAGACATATAATCACGTAAGCAAGGATAAACAAAATATCCAAAAGTATGACAGTTTTCATAGTCCAGAGGGTTACCATACAAGATCTCAAAAGGTGATTTACTTCCAAGAAGTGGTTTAGACAAGCGGTTGATGATGTAAGCTGTAGTGCTGAATGCATCAACCTAAAAACGAGGAGAAATGTGGAAATGTAAGAGGAGTGCTTATTTACTCTTAGGCCAGTTGGCCTTAGAGCACCAGGTTTTAAACCCTTGCAGTCTTATTTACTCGAGTTATAAAGGCTCAATCATACGACTTTTTATTAACTTCTTTCCTTCTTGCTTTCTATATGACTCTTGTAGCGAGCTTTGGACCCGTGACTCCCAGGACAGCTGGCTTTAGGGCACCAAGTTTCTAAATACTTTAACAAGCTTACTTGCTCGAGTCATAAAGGCTTGGAAAGAAGTGTCTTATTCACACAAGTTAGTTCATGCCCTTTTATTATTTTTATAGATATTGAGTCTCCAAAACCAACCGTCAACTTAAGATTTTAGGTGCCTAGCCATGCTCCGACTACTACTTGCGACGCTCATTCTCTATCTTTTCTCGATGCTTTACCTTGGTCTTTTCCTGAGCCTCCAATATAGTTGGCTGTGTTTTGCAAGCGCATCTCCTAGTGGGATAGTGACACCTGCAGCCAGGCATATGTCACTAATAAGGCTAGAGAATATCAATAAACTCTACCGATCTCCCTAGGTACCCAAATTATATATCTGATCATAGTAAAGTGTGGAGAGATTGATCTTCTTTTCCCAAACAAGTGATATATGAACCCGACATTGGATCTATAAATGTGGTTCTATGCAAGGTTGACTCAATATTATGGCACACGAACGACCACATGATGGCTATTGACGGTGTCAACTCAATTTGGTGCAATTCAGTGGTTGGGATGGGCCAAGCATTCTAACATTCCAGTAGGATCTCTACCACTTCATTCCAATTAAACTTACCCGAGATGGGGATTATGTTGTTCCAAGAGAGCTGATAATACTCATGGAGGACTTCTGGTGAAAACATGATCTACTTTTCCCTAACCCACGTCAGATGCAAATAGTTGAAGCCCAATGTGTCAATCTCTACATTGAAATTTGCAAAAATTCTCCTACCAAGCTTTCATATATAGGGTGTGGCCGCTCTACTGCCTTCTTCCATCTACAGTTTTTGAGAGTGCACATTCTAAGTTGAAGAAATACCTTGGATCATCACAAGGCAATTTTGAAACTTCATCGAAAGTTATGCATCACCTATTAGAATTGCAATTTAGTGAGATAAAAGCTTCGTTTGAACGAAGCATGAACTTAGTTCAACATAACTTCAAATGTAGCCTGTTCATGGAGTTGCGTGGTTTTGTTTCCAAGAATGCAATGAATCTTATATCAAGATAGTCAAATCAAGCAGAACACATGGTTTGCCATGTGCATGTGAGATTTCAAAATACATAATTACAGGTCGTCCCATTCCATTGTCAGTTGTTCACCCTCATTGAAGGAAAATTAGATATTTTGGTTTCATTAAATGATACTTCTTCCAAGTTGAATATCGCAGTTGAATTAGCGAACATTCAAAGATTGTTTGGCGAATGCTATGATAAGGTAAAGTAATTCTTAAAATGAAATTACGAGAAATGTATGAACCCTCCATTACCTCTCTGGTGTCGCCTACTGGGAAAGTTAAAACCAAGGGCTGACCTCATCAAATGTTGATACTTCAACTAAAATGGGTTCTTCATATTTTGAAATTGTTGACTCATGTAATGATAATCATTTTCGTAGCACCAATAGATTCGTCAAAGTTCTAAAGAAGTATAAATTTAAAGTTAGGCAATCACCAATGAATACTTTATACCCTTACATAGCTTGTTTCCATGACAGAGTCAGAGATTGTATATTTAACATTGTTGATGTTAAGTCCGATGGTCATTGTGGTTTTAGGGTAGTAGCTAGTTCCCTTGGATTAGGAGACGAGGCTAGGTTATGTATTAGACATGACCTTATTACTAAAATGAAATCTAATTATGATGCCTACTTAAAACTATATGGCAGCATTGAAAGGGCGGAAGAGTTGTTATATATTATGGATTGCTTTAATATTGGTGTCCCATATGATCGATGGATGACAATGCCTGACATAGGCCATTTGATAGCATCACCGTATGGTGTTGTACTTGTCCTTCTATCTCCTATACAATGTTTAACATTCCTGCCATTGCACTTTCAACCTCCTCTACCATTAACTCATAAGATTGTATCACTGGGTTTTGTGAATGACAATCACTCAGTGCAAGTATTTTGTTTTAATTAATTCACCATATATATCATTAGTATAAACTTATTGTTACTAATTTGATTTATCACTTGTACATGTCAACTTGAAGTCCAATTACCCAATTCCACCTGTGGCATATAATTGGTTTAAATATAGAGATGACACTGTATGTATGAAGCCAAAATATAGACATTCAAATAGATGATTGGTAACGATATCGCTATGCAGGAGATTTCTAACATCAACTCTCCATGATTTAGCTATTGCGGTATTGTAGATTTTGTTCAGTTTTGTTGACAATGTGACTGTAATAATGCAATGCTTGTTAGATTTTTTAATGTTGCTGCGTGAAATGAAAGGTCTGTTAACTTAAATCCAAGTTGTACTTTTTATCCTAAGTTCTTATAAGACAATTTTTAAAATATTGACGTAACGGGTAAAAACCTAGATGTTTCACTGGATTAACTCAGCTATGACTTTTTTAAAAAAATTAAATTAGCTACAATACCATTCTTGTTTGAATATCACTTTATTAGTCTATTTTTTGTGATTAAACACTATGATTGAAGTCCGAAACGAATAACAATCCGCTTTGTGAAAAGAAAACCCATTCGTTATTAAAACATTTTTATACATGAAATTATAATGTTGTTGTTTGTCTATAAAATTTCTTAATTTCTGCTTAAAGGTGTTTCCAAACTAGACTTCCAATATTAAAAAATGAAATTGCAAATCAGACAGATCGAAGAAAAGGTAATGTCTCCAAAGCTGCCAAATACTGGCTTATTTGTGGTCTTGAACAAAGGCCATGTTGTGACCCTGAAGGAATTAGCTCCCTAGCCCTTGGCTAGGAAATGAAAAATGAGCAAGAGAGTGCACTTTGCAAGGAGCCTTATCCGGGAAGTTGCTGGGTTTGTACCATTTGAGAAGAGAATTACTAAGCTGCTTAAAATGGGCAAGGACAAACCTACTTTGAAGGTAGTGAAGAGAAAGTTGGGCACTCACAAGAGGGCCAAGAAGAAGAGAGAGGAGATGTCTAGTGTTCTCTAGAAAATGAGGGCTTCTGGTGGCGGTGAAAAGAAGAAGTGAAAAAACACAAAATTATGGTTAGAAATTGATTTTATGTTGGTATTATCACATCTTTGGTTATTTATTAGTGAAAAAAAATTGTTGGTGATAAGTACACCACAATATTAATTTATTTTTTTATTGATTTAGGAGAATAATTGTAAATTTAATGTGGTGTAGTTATTAAAAATATACTTTAATTAACATGTGATTATAAAGTGGTGTAGTAATTAAAAGTTGTAATATGAAAAATATAAAAACTGATTTCAATTACATATGCAAGAATCAATCGTTCTAATGGTCACTGAACTTAGGCCAATGTCTTTGATTGGTCATTGAATTTTAAAATGTCAAGTTTTGGTCACTTAACTTAGGTCCATGTCTTCGATTGCTCACCGAAGTCTAAAATGTCTAGTTTTGACCATTGAACTTTGAAAAATGTTGTACGTTACTCACTAACATAAATATTAAATTTCTAGTTTACAATAAGTAACATACGACATTTTCTAAAGTTCGGTGGCTAGAACTCGACATTTAAAACTTCGATGAGCAATCGAAGACATGAACATAAGTTCATTAATCAAAACTCAATATTTTAAACTCAAAGACATAGACCTAAGTTCATAAGTTCATTAGATAATGTAACAATTAACTCCATATGCAACGAATTCCAAAATCTACCCTTTTGTTGTTAAATTAGGTCTAGGAATCAAAACATGCATGTTTCGTATACACATTCAAGATTTATGAATTCTTCAATATTATTTTCTTGTGAGTTTTTGGAGGTTTTTTGTGATGTAACTTTTTTGAAAAGGTAAATCAAAATTTGGGAGGGTTCTCGATGTGTGTGTGTGTGTGTATTAATTGAATTCATTTTTAGACCAAGCATTTCTTGAGAACCCAAAATTTTTTTCCTATATATTTTAGCCGAGAAATTTCGTAAATATTGATTTCTAAAGTTATACTTTTATCAAATACTACACCGATTTTCTCTATGAACAGAATTAGGCTAATTTTATTGAGGGTGCGATTGCTTTTACAGTTAATTTCTTGAATTCGACTTTTTTTAGTTGTTGTATGCAGGTAGAATGGCAAAGAGTTCATTCAAGCTAGAGCATAATTTTGGTTTGTGTCTTCTTTCCCTTCTTATCTTGTAGAAAAAAAGATGATTTTTTAATTTCAAATTTACGAAATGTTACATCATGTGTTTTTCAAAGAAGAGGCGTGCCGAGGCTGCTAGGATTAGGGAGAAATACCCTGACAGAATTTTGGTTAGAGTTTTGTCATTCGACTCATTTTCAGGCTTCTTCCGAAATTTTTGCCTTTGTAATTCCTTATGCATTAGCGGATGAAACTTTATATGACAGATTGATTAATTTTCTGTTCTATGTTTTCTAAATTTTGTGCCATTTCACTTACTTTTAGGCATGTTTGACTAATTTTTATAGGTTTTTGGTATCATTAACATATCATTCTTAGCCGTTAAGAAGCCACCTGCATCTTTAAGAGTTGTCTAATTCTATGTTAAGGAAGTTTTGTGAGAATACTTTGCTTTTGTTGCGTAAATGATTTAGTTACTTTAAAATCTGCAAAGATACTCCCTGGATGGGTTAGTATAAATTGCTTAACTTAACTATGGATGTGGTGATTTATATCACAAATTGCAGAATGAATTTTCTGTAGAGGGAGAACATTGGGGGTGGAGTCTATACCATTGAAGTTGGACTAACTACTGTTTTAAGTGGTCAGTGTCCAAACATATGATTAACTGTGTCAAAAAGTAATCATGGAAATCTAATACGAGTTCTTGTTGCTTTTATAACATGTATAAAACCTTAGTGCATTCTGGACTTTACAAAATATTGATGATAATTAAAATGTTCTTGTTATTGGTGTTTGAATGTAGGTGATTGTGGAGAAGGCAGAAAGAAGTGAAATTCCCAACATTGACTAGAAAAAGAAAGAATTATATTTACATTATTGATTCCATGCTAACTTTAACAAAATATTTCATATTATAGTGAATTGGTCATTGCAATTTTTGAAGAGAATACGATTGAGCAAGACATAAATAACCTTATAGTATAGCATTTGAAAGAACAAGTTCAAATGTTGAATAAATGACTTTTTGATTGAAAAAAAAAAGGACAATTATAGAAATTGAAGAATAATTCTAAGCATTCGAGAAGCTTAGATCTTTTCCTTTAACTCAACAAGTAATTCTCTGCATGAATATCTCCAATCCCTTCCTCATTACATTTATAGGTAACTAATCACACCATTATTCCCCAAAGTACCCTTGTCCCTAACTGAATCAACTCTAATTGAATAAGCTTCTCAATTTTTCTAGGTCCTTCCATGTTGATAGGAATCTATCATTACTCGCCCCTCAAAATCTACCTTCTCTTCAAGGTGGAAGTTGTTGAATTCATCATACAACCACACAATTTCCTTTGCAAAAAACTCCGGTCATGGTAAAGGGATATGTTTGCCCTTTGAAATGGATGGACTTACTTGATCAAGTGACTATCATAAGTATAGTATCCATGACAACGCCATAGCCAGTTCCACCCTCCCATAAAATGCTCACTTCTTGAACTCGACGAGCCAAAATAAACATGGGGCTTTGTCCAATCTGCACTTGGAGTTTTATTATCATTAGAAACTCCATTTTGTCCCCCTCACCTTTGGTCACCATCACCAGTCAGAATATAGTGGCTATGGAATCTTTCTGATTGGTAGCATTCATTTGGGAAGACGCCACGATGATTTTGGTTAGATATGTGGGTTGGGAAATAATGAAATTGTGGGCTTGGGCTATAAGCATTAATTTTAGGTTTAAATGGGCCTGCTTCTTTTCATTCTTGTCTTCAACCCTTTGGACTAATGCCATATTTTGGCCCACACCTAGGGGCGAATTCTTGACCTCAATCCCATTCCATGATTTCAGCCCATAGACGAGATGACCATCCAATTCCTCTTCCAGTAGCGACAGCATATGAGCGGCCACAATTTCGAATGGCTTCCGTTACTCTCTGCAATTTTGGCCACCTGTAGTAGCTTCAATTTCATCAAGTTCAAATAGGATTTCAGACTTGAAGGTGGCTTTAGATGGGTTAGTTATCGATCTTTTCTCCTTCCCTTAAAGCTCCTGCCATCCCCATCCTTCACTGCATCTGAGATTGCCAGCAATGGAGCTATCATTTCTTCCGAAACCAGAGTTTTCAGCTTACAATCATATACCCCTATTTCTTGGTTCTTCTCTACCATCATGGCTGTCAATAATTGTCCCAATTTCTTCTTGTTCAAGTAGTGTAGCTGCAAGACCTTTTTTCGCCTCTGCTCATCCCATTTTTCTATCATCAAGTTGAGCCTCTCCATCATTATTCCCATACTTCTCTAGAACTCAAATTTCATGGCTCCTATTCCCTCTCTTATTTCTGAATTCATTTTCTCAAGCTTTACTTTCAAATTACTAACCCGATCTTCGAATTCATTTTCTTCATCAGAAGTAATGTCTTAGATGTCATGTCTAAGATAGTGCTCTGATACCATTTGATAGGATACCAATTGAAAGAACAAGTTCAAATGTTGAATAAATGACTTTTTGATCGAAATAAAGGACGATTACAGAAATTGAAAAATAATTCTAAGCATTTGAGAGGCTTAGATCTCTCCTCCTAACTTAACAACTAATTCTCTGCATGAATATCCCCAATCCCTCCCACATTACATTTATAGTCAACTAATCACACCATTATTCCCCAAAATACCTTTGCCCCTAACTGAATCTACTCTAACTGAATAAGCTTCTCGATTCTTCTAGGTGCTTCCTTGTTGATAGGAGTCTATCATAACCACCCTGATAGAAAACAAATTATTGTCCATGTAGAGAAGTTAAATCTTATATAGCTAAAGGGTATGTGCTTGGCTAGGAATTAAGCATATAAAAATTTAACAAGAATATTCCGCATATAGGGTTTCTTTTTCATTTAGTTTTGTTATTTATATCTTTCTTTTTTCTTTTTCCATCGTGTTTCCTGATTAGGGTAGCAAGAAATTGAGGGGTCTTGGGTGCTTATTGCAGTTTTGATGTTATCTTGTGATTATATTGGAAAGGTGTAAATCTGGGACGATGGACAATTTTAGTTGTTATCGAACATTCACTATTGTTTGCTTGGTTATGGCTTTTCAATCCTTTAGTCGGTAGATAATACACTACAAACCTGGGGGTGGCTCCTCCTCCTACCATCAGACTTCAAGAGGCTTGGACCCCAACCTTCTACATGAAGTAAGCATGGTTCCGTCACTTTTCTATGTAGCCAACTCCATCATACTGCATTCAACATATTGAAATGCTATAAAGTTATTTTTCAGTTGCCTTATTGAAAAATTATAGGTATCTCATCCCAGCTGACTTGACTGTGGGACAATTCGTTGATGTAATTCGTAAAAGGATCAAATTGACTGTAGAAAAAGCTATTTTCATATTCATTGACAGTGTCCTCCAACATGTCAGTGCTTAATATTAATCGTATGTCTAGGGATGTCTAATATAATTTAATTGCATATACCACTGTAGGCTTATCAAGGTGTATGGTATAGGGACTGTACTAAACAATGAAATGGATAATATTCAAAGCATTTGTTGGAAGTGTTTTTTAAATTGTTCAAATTATAAATATATAGAAATGAGTGATGGATAAGCGGGTAGTATTCATGGATACCACATGTGAATAAAAATTGGTTTGAAAGAGTGTATAAACATTAACCAAACACTGGCTTAAGCTTTCTTTATTACGCAATACAATGGACTTCTTCATACCATAAATTTTTCTTGTACATTACCCCACATGGAGACGTTAGCATTGATATCACTTGAAGCTACTGGAATTGGTTGTATTCATTATCCTTACTTCTGCTCTTCGCAGATGCTATTATGTCTTCAATATACGGTGAGAAGAAGGACAAAGATGGTTTCTTATACGTAACCTATGGTGGGGAGAACACGTTCAGGAACCTTATCCCACCATAGCCTCGTAAATTGAGCTCCGAATTGTTTCACAACAGTTGCTGCCATTACATTATGCTAATAATCTTCTCTTATCATTTAAAGATATTACTAGCCATAAAATTGTGCATAGCATATATGTGTTATATTTTTTGAGTTCTTGAAGGCATTAAACAATGTGGATGGTTCCTAATATATAATTTTAATAAACATTCAGATTCAATCTTGTTTTCATTTGTGCTTCTGGTTTAATCAAGCTTTTTTTTATCTCAAATTACAACTTTGGCATGATATGCAATGTGGTTTTGATGTATCTAAGCTACTAAGTTGGATAAGTATTACGAGCAAAATAGTCAAATCAATTTTCTTGTTAATTTAGCAAGTCGATGAAGCAGGAAAATGCATGACTTTGGATGCCATTGTCGACAGACTTCACACTTTCAACACCTATGACTTTGCTTTCGAATTGGAGCTTGCTAGGTAAAGAAGTGGTGAAGACTTGTGTTATGGAAGAGGAGCAAACTCATATTAAGCACAGTTGTGGCATTAACAGGTACAAAGAGGAGGTATGATAGTGAAGATAAATCCTTTTCTCTTTCTCTCTCTCTCCCCGATCAGGAAATAAAATTGTATAGATCAAATATTGAGTACTACTTTGGGCATACAAATCAAACATTACAAAAGTTCTAATGATCTTAAGCAAGAGACTCAAAATGAATCTAAACGTGAGGATACACTGACGACTCCTATTGCTAACTTGTCATGAATGAAGATCACGTTCTTTCTGTCCTTTTTTGTTGCTTTGAAAGGTTGTTCTTCCAACTTGCCTTTGAGTTTCCTACTTAATGGATCATCCAAACTGAGTGTTTCAATTTTAGTGTCCCTAGATTGCACGACAAGTTCATGTTGCCGGCATGTTTGTTCTCCATTTTCCTTACTGTTACTTCTTGTTTTTGTCAACCACGGTACTGGGATTTATTTGATACCCACCTTTTTTCATTCACTGCAATGTCATTTTTTGTTGACAGAAATACTCGCTCTTGAATTAGGTGGCAATTCATTGGCAGCCTGCTTATTTTTATCGGTGGTAGCCTTAACAGGCAGTTGTTGGGAATCTACTTAAACGTGTGCAGGGAAAAATAAAACAGATTTCAATTCCCACCAGGAATTGTTTTTGTGTTTAGATAGAAATTGGGATAGAGATTGTACCTTTTACGAGCTCTGCAAACTCCTTTGCTATTCTTTCATTCTA
Organism: Olea europaea var. sylvestris; assembly: GCF_002742605.1. Classification (NCBI taxonomy): domain Eukaryota; kingdom Viridiplantae; phylum Streptophyta; class Magnoliopsida; order Lamiales; family Oleaceae; genus Olea; species Olea europaea. Next base: position 4,938,569 of record NC_036256.1, on the reverse strand, counting down.
ACGATTTTGATTCGCTACCCATAGCTGTCCAATTGTTTAACCTTCAATGATGATCCACACAGAGAACAAGATTGTAGGATTAAGTTTTTCTTCTTGTGCTAGCAAGAATGAATTAGAATTCACTACAAATTGAAAATCTTAGTCATGTATTTATATAAGCTCAAATGGGCTTGGCCTGACCCGGTCCAACATTTAATTAACCCATTTAATTAACTCAGGTTCGTGATTTAATTAATTCAGGCTATAAATAAGCAACAAATTTATCTAATTCTTGTTAAATTAATTAATTGACAAATCACAATCTTTCAATTCTCCTTTTTTGTGCGACCTATAAAGTTCTCGGTCACAATGCTTAATGACGTAAAATATTATTTTGATCTAATCAAACTTGATAAATTAAAACACCCTTTTAATTTATCACTAATTCACACTCGCTATCCCAAATTGACATCTAGTAATGTATCAGGGCAATACATGTGATGAAAAATGTCAGATGATATGACAAAACTAAACTTGTTTATTTACTGTGAAATTATAATCCCTTCATCAATATGATCCGATCAATTACAAGATATGGAATTGTGTCAATCTCGATTATCAATCATATCTTCCATTCTACTATTAAGTCAATATAAGTCAAAAATTCCTTTTTGACTTATGAGTATACCTTAGCCAAGAATTTCGTTATCAACTTAATTAAATGAAATGCAGATCATAAACAACCAAAATTGTTGAGAGTCGAACCTCCCATAGCTTCACCCAAATCTAACTCTAGATTTCCCATTTTGGGTTCGTTTATTTTTTTCCTATTTCATAATATACTGTGCTTTTTGTTGACTTCGTGGAAGAATCGAGTTTCATCTAAATAAATCCGTAATTCTTGTCTTTGAGATTTTGCCTCGTTAGTTTGATTGCAGAGCCCCTATCATTTATGAGGGATTGTGTCAAATTATAATCTTCATTTAGTACCTAATTTTGAGATTGTTATGGGAAGAGAAATTTTATTGTTGGGTTGGACTGGGAATATTATTCTGCCTAATACTACAGGAAGTGTGTATGTTGGAGGTTTAATATGGTCAGTTTGTTGGCTTGCAAGGCCTCAACATTTAGACTTGTTAAAAACAATTCAATGTTGAATGGTATTTTCTTTAGTTGCAAAAATGATGCCTTATTTGCACGAAACTTTTTGTGTCAAATCTTAGAATATGGTCTGCCTGGCCTATATGATGATATATATTTTTGGATGAGCTTTTATATTTACACTTACTGGAAAAAAAATTCAGAAAGATTGTAGGTATCTGATTTTAAGGTGTTTGCTAAGTGGGCATTAATTAAGAATGCTTACTTAGGTATTTCAGGTTTGTTAATTAATTTATTAAATTAAGTTGCATCTATGGAATGTATAATGAAGTCATGGGCTACTCTTCCATTACTTTGGTCATTAAGGATGAAGTAGAGGATCTCGAGAAGGCAGGCATCACTGTTACCCGAATTGACGAGGCTGCGTTGAGAGAAGGCTTGCACCTTAGGAAGTCCGAGCATGCTTTTCTACTTTGATTAGGCCGTCCACTCTTTTAGAATAACCAATGCTGGTGTTCAGGACATGACCTAGGTAAATCCCTGCACTTCCTTGTCCTCGATACCACATGCTATAGTTTCTGTTTGTTGACGGGATAATATTCCTTCGTTTCCAATAGATCCATACCCACATGTGCTACTCCAACTTCAATATTATCACCCACTCTATTATTGACATGGACGCTGATGTGATCACCATTGAGAACTCTCGTTTTGATGAGAAGCTCCTTTCAGTTTTTCGTGAGGGAGTGAAGTACAGTGCTGGAATTGGCCCATGTGTTTACGATATCCACTCGCCTAGAATACCATCAACAGAAGAAATTGCTGACAGAATTAACAAGATACTTGCAGTGCTCGAAACTAACATCTTGTGGGTTAATCCCGATTGTGGTCTCAAGACTCGCAAGTACACTGAAGTGAAGCCGACCCTACAGAACATGGTTGCCGCTGCCAAGCAACTCCGGACACAACTTGCCACTGACAAGTGAGTAGTTTAGGATGATGTTTATTTGATGGGCAACATGTAAATGAAAATTTTTCTTCCATTTATTACAATGATGTGTTTTGTCTATTTAGTATGGATTAATAAAATTATATCAATTTCATGTAAGCCCAAAAAGTCTTTTTTATTTTGTGGTTGATTTGGTAAATTGCTATACAAATTTAATAAAAAAAAGCAAAAATTAAAAAAATTAAAAATTAAATGACCTACAGCAACGTTCAAAAAACGTTGCAAATGAGGGTTTTGGCAACGTTCAATGAACATTGCGAAAAACCGCATTTGCAACATTCAATGAACGTTGCCAAAACCCTCATTTGTAACGTTCAAAGAACGTTACCGAAACCTTAATTTACAACACTCTTTGAACGTTGCCAAAACTCTTCCCTCTACGACAACCTTGAAACCCACAACAGACACCTTAATGTTGCCATAGGTCTCTGGCAACTTTTTTGACCGTTGCGAAAGGTGATTTTTGGTGTAGTGACATTCATTTTTTACAGTTTGTTTGACATTCCATGATGTATGAAAAATAGAATAATGTTGTGTGTACATCCGAGTTGACACCCTCCACACATGGGAGTTGGACTCGTGCCTAATAAAATTATTACGGCCCCCTCATGTGTGGAGAGTGTCATTAGAGGTGTCTATCCTGAATGTACATGTAGTAGAATTGTAAAAAATATGGTCGTTGATTTGAACAAATGTCATTCAAATAAGAGACTTAGTTTGCATGCCACATCATAGAATATCATCAAAACTGTAATTAATTATAAGTACTTTTATGTATTTTTGAATCATATTTTGTAAATACATTTTTCACACTTGTGAATAAGTAAAAGAAATCAGATAATATTAATTATTTTTACGATGAAATGCAATGCTTGATTTTATGATAATAGAATTAGTGTAATTTTTTTTTTCATGGTTAAGTTGCACTAGACAACAAAATTATTGAAAGTAAATTAGTCAACTAAGGTTAACTTATCATAATTATTAATTCCAACTTAATTTTTTTCCTCAAAAAAAGAAAAAAAAGAAAAAAGAAGCAGTTCACAAATACACTTGAAAAATATATTATTTATACTTACTTTTATTAAAATACTATTTTTAAATTTTTTAAATTTTTATTATTATTATTTTTTACAATAATTGTTATAACACAACGTGTTACATTTTTGTGAAACTAGATTACTCACATTTCACCAAGCCAATTTCCACCAACGTTAGTGCGTGCTGTCGTAGACACTCCAAATTAAAACATATACCTTTTAAAATTAATATAGTAGTTGAAGTAAGGATCGATCCCACGAAAAGTGTTTAGTTTATCTTTTATGCAATATTAACTAAAAAATGGGGGGTTTTGTTTTTGAAACAATTAATAGTAATGCAATTTCAATTAATTAAATAAAATCAATATAACGAACCTTGATCTAAGTCAACATATTGAAAATTTATAACTGGTCATTGATCCACAAATAATCATAAATTCACAATTTTAGCATTCATTGTGGAAAACAATTTCCCATTCGAAATGATTTATTATTTATCCGTAGTTTTAATTAATTAGAAACAAGTGATCTAATTAATCCTAGTTATCAATCAATCCCAGACAAGCACGAAGATTTAATTCAATAACCGCTTTATGAACTAGATAACACAATCACATGCGGTTGCATTTAACCTAAATAAATATTCTTCCTAAGATTTAATAATTTCCAAAGCAACAAATTACTAATCCTAGTTGCTTCAAAAGTCAAATTAATCAAACAATTGTGGATTTGATATTTAACTTACCTATAGATTGTGGAGAATAATAAACTAGTATACATCCTAACATTTAAACACAACAATCATAAAAATATATGCAGGAGAATATTTAATACTAAATAAATGAATTAAATAATAAAAACCAGATGGATCTTGCAGTTATAATTGTTCAAAAGCTTCCGTCTCCTTCGATCAAGCAAAGAGAATTAGTTACACATCATAAATTTGGAGGAAAAAGAGAGAGAGTTAGGTTTCGGGGCGTTCTCCTATGTTCTAGGGTGAATTAGGATATTTATATGGTGAATGGATTTGTTTCCATATGTGTTTGAACGGAAAAAGGAAACAAAAATCGCATCTCGGACTCTACCAAGAGATCGCATGTATATTTCCATGCTACCGCAAGGCTATGTCAAAAAAACATCGCTGATATAGGCTGTGCGACCACATGGTTTTGCAGTTTTTTCCACCGGACAGCTTTCAGTATTTTGATTATAACTTTCTCTCCCGATATCCGATTGAGGTGATTTAAAATTATTTGGGAGGATAACTCCACATTCGGACGTTTACTATGCCAAAAATGGGTTTAATTAGAGACTAAAAATCTAGAGCATAACTTTTGCGCCTAAAAGTTGATTCGTGATAATATTTCGACTATATTTCACTTCTTTGACTTCTTTCTCCATCCAATTGACCTCCAACACTCTTGAATCTTCATTTTTTTGCCCATCTCATCTATGAATTATTTACAACTTTGTCCCTGAGCTTTCACTTTCTTCCATTTTGATCCTTTTTTCGCTCTTTTCTTCCAACTCTATATTTTCCATCCATTTACAACCTAAATCAAAACAAAAGGGTACTGATACATTTAGGCGTTAATTAATTACAAAAATACAAGTATTAATGGATGTAAAACACGACATTTTATGTCTTATCAATCGTCGTTGTCGTCTCCATAGCTTATAACGTTGTGTATAATGCACATTTTGTCGCACATATATTCACCGTCATCGTAGATGTTAACACCACCATCTGCCCCACCATTTATAATATCTATTGTTACACCACCACAACAATCATTCTTAAAAAAAAAAATTTTATCAATGAACCCAGCTTTAACACCATTCACCATCATAATTTTTCTACACATTTAATCAAGGTTAGTTATTGTTTTTGTTGTTTAAATTTCATGATTTTACAAATTGGTAATTTTTTTTTTATTTTTACATTCAATCTTTATAAAATATTTGAATTTATGATTTTAATACATGACTTGAGGTAGATATATTGTTAGAATGACAAGCCACACCTTTGTCGTCTTTTTCCTATGAAGAAGTAGAAGACAACCGTCTAGAACATCTCGGCCCAAACCCATTCTTTCTTTTTTTTTTTCCTATAATATTATTTTTGCTATTTATTTATTTTTACTTTAATTTCCTTTTTTTTCAATTTCTTGTTCAATTTTTTTTATAACTTCATTTTTCCTTTAATTTTATTATTATTATTTTTAATAATTTCATTTTTCCACTTTAATTTTATTTTCTTATTTTTTAATTTTAATTTCCATTTTTATAATTTCATTTTTCTTTTTATTTTTCAATTTATTTTTATTTTTTCCTTTAGTTTTCGTTTTTGTTCTTGTTTACAATTTCATTTTTTCCATATTCATTTCACCTTTTCTATTATTTCCTTTTTTTATTTTTTCAATTTCAAGTCCCTTTTTACTTTTTTACTTTTTCTTTTATTTTTAATTTTTATTCTTTTTGATAATTTCTTTTTCTCCTTTAATTTTATTTTTGCGATTTATTTTTATTTTACTCTTTTTTTTAGTGTATGATGAAATGAATTTTAATTGTGAATACTATACAATTTTCTTGTTCATATAATTGTAACTCGTATTATAATGTAATTGTACATTTAATTGTGAATATAATTAATTGTATAAGTGATTGCTAGATTAAAAAAAAACCCAAAAAAATTTACAAAAAATAATGTTTGGAGACTAATTGTAACTTTTTTGGGTAAGGGAGTTGGGGTGAGGAAAAGGGATTTTTATCTTTAATTTTTTGTTTTGAATAAAAAATGTGTAATGCCCAAATTGTGCTTGCTGTATTTGGGAAAAATAATTAAAATTGTCATTTATGGGGTCAACTGATGGTTTTGGTAGTCAAATAGATGGAAACCGTCATTTTAGACTGGACCTATGGATTTGTTAAAGGTTTGGTACCTCTAATGGCACAAATGAAAGGTTTGTGTCAAGTCTACTATTAAAAGAAAATTTTGGTACCTTGGCTGCAATTTTTCCAATAGAAAATGAAAAGTAGAAACCAAATTAAATGTTGATAGTGATTGGATGAATATAGTGATTTTTAAAATTTTGAAATTGTATTAAGAATGTATTTATAATGGGATGAATATTTAAAATTTATGTGGATCTATAATATTTAATGAATGAATTTAATAAGGACAATATTGAAATTTGATGAGAATGAAGATAGTAATTTTTTTTTAAAAAAAAAACTAATATTTTAATAGGAATGTATATAGACTGAAAAAGTGAATGAATATTTAAATGAATGAATTTAATAAGGATAATATTGAAATTGGATGAGAATGATGATAATATTTTAATAGGAATGTATATAGATTGAAATACATGTATAAAAAGGGTAATTACATTACCACTTCAAATTTTACTAAGTACCCCACAATTTTCTTATTTTCTAAAATATCCTTAAGAAAAATTACATAATTAGGCTTTTAATATACTTTTTAATTAAATAAATTATTGTTACACCACAAATATAAAACCTAATTTCATTCACCCCCCCCCCC
>NC_036256.1:4843737-4931717 GCF_002742605.1 Olea europaea var. sylvestris | reverse complement strand
CAAATTCCTTCCCCCCCCCCCCCCCAACATCTCTTGCCATAGTTTTTCCGATGGTATTTCTTCCACTATGCAAAATAATTTTCTTTTTGTCATGGTAAATGAATTTAGTGTTTGAATTTTCGTGTGCAAACATTATCGTTTGTCAACATTATTGTTGAGTAGACCCGTTCTCTAATTGATTTATGGTATTTAGTTTAGCGAGAGTGGATATAGCTATTGACACTACGACTTCATCTGAATTCTCAAAAGTTGTTCATAGTCAACAACAAGTAAGTTTTTACTGTTATATTGTATTTATTTGCAAGACTGTCGTAAATTTAATTTTTAATAACATATCATAATTTACTTCTATTTGTTCTAAATGTTAGGAAAATGATGACGACTTCAATACATACCATTATACTCAATACTTTACTACTGACCAAGTATGAATAAATCAAATATTAAATTTATGTATTAATTCAACTCTTGGTGCAATTTTTTTAATTACAGTTTTTTAAGATGAATGTGTAGGTATTCCATAGTCGAGAGTCATTAAGTAGTTGGGTTCGTATGGTTGGGAAGGAACTTGGTTTGGTTATTGTTATAATACATTCTGAGCATGGTGGTTATGGACACAAGCCTCATATACACTATTGATGTTAGTGTAGTGAAAAATGTCAAAAAAAAAAAAAAATGAAAAAATCATTCAGATCATAAACTAAAACGAAAGATGTCTGTTTGAAATGATAAGACATGAAATGCTGTGATTTTGCACATCTTATGTATCGATGAATGATATATGTACTATTTTTGAATTGCTAATAGAGATAGCTAATATAGTTAAAGGGAAAATTACAATTGAGTGTATGTGTGTGTGTATTTGCATATGAAATGGAAATATTGAATAAACGAAAATATAATGATATGATTACAATAATACTTTTTAGTACACAAAACTAATATGAAAACAAATTTAAGATATGACAACAGAAATATATATTAACAATTAACAAAACAAAAATAGCTATTATTTTTCAAATTAAATTGATAATCTGACTTATTTTGTTGATCTATTGATGAATCAAACCTCATTTCTGTTAGTGATTTCGATGATAATCTATTCATCTGTGATGTTCCATCATTCAAAATTAAAAAGTTAGTGGTACAATTAAATCCATGATATTAGAAACCAATTTGACATGCAAATCAAGATATATAAATGATAACCAAAAAAGAAAAAGAAAGAAACAAAAAAACTTCACAATGATCATCAACTTAGAAATAGATTTTGAGAAACTCCAGCATAAGAAAAATTGCTTTTATTAAAAATAGTGCTTACCCTTTTGTGCTGATTTTTACATATAAATTTTGAGCATAGAATAAAATGAGCAAGGTTAGTTTTATAGCTATAATGGCTTGCAGGTAGAATGAGAAAGGTTGGTTGGTTTTGTTGGATATAATGGTCATAATTACTTTCGTATTAAATCCTCATTTGACCATTTTTTAAATATTTAATTAAAATATAATTATATTATCTAATTACCAAAGTTAATAAATAATATTACTTTGTTAATAAAAATACGTCTAACCTATGTTTGCCATTAATGTAAAGTTGGACTCACACATTTTAGTTCTTTTTTTGCCACACAAGAGCCTTTTTATAAAAATTTTAAGAACAAAATAGTCGGTTGAATGTTAAGTCACTGAATTTTCGTTTAATATTTTTCTAGTAATTGAATGTAGTTAACTACTCATATTAATTCCAAACCAAATGATATATATTAATTAAATAATAATTTAATGCAGGAACTATAATGTAAATACTAAAGATTAATAAGGACTTTGTTGATTAAAAATAAAAAATTTCAGAATAAAATAATCAATTGAATGTTTTCCAATCATTCATATGTAGGGTAAAAGTGATTGGAAGCAAAAATGATTATTGCCAATCTTAAAAACTCTGATAATTAGAAGTTATTTACTTTAACATATTTGTCACCTCATTATTATATTAATGCAACCTTTCAATTCTGCAACCTCAATTAACTAATAACTTAATGCATACATTATAATGTAAATTATGAAGATTAATAAGGGTTTTGTTGATAAAAAAAATGTAAGGAAAAATTAATCAACTGAAAGATAAGCCATTGATTTTTCGTGTGTAATTTTTTTTCTTTTTCTTTTCCTTTTCTTAGTGATTGAATGTCCCAATTTATATTCATTCTAATGCAACCTTTAGCACATTTGTCACCTCATTAATACATTAATGCAACCTATCAATTTTGTAACATCAATTAAATAATGATCTAATAGATGGATTATAATGTAAATCATGAAGATTAATAAGGGCCTTGTTGATAAAAAAAAATAAAAAATGCTTTGTTAATGAAAAATAAAAACTCAATGGATGAATTATAATGTAAATCATGAAGTAATAATAAGGATTTTGTTGATGAAAAATAAAAAATTGCTTTATTGATAGAATATAAAATTTGTAGGAACAAAATACCTACCCAATTGAATGATAAGTCACTAAATTTATGTTGATTTTTTTTAATAATTGAATATCAGTTTCACTCCTTATATGAATTCTAAATTAAATGATAAATATTAATTAAATTGGTAATAAGGGCTTTATTGGTGGAAATCAAAAAGTGTAAAGAAAAAATCAATTGAACGTTGGTCATTGAATTTCAGTGTGTAATTTCTTTTCTATTCATTGAATGTCCTCATTAATATATTAATGCAATCTTTAAAATATTTGTAACCTCAATTAAATAATAACTTAATCGATGAATTATAATGTGAAACATGAAGATTAAAAATTGCTCTGTTGATGAAAAATAAGAACTCATTGCATGAGTTATAATGTGAATCATGAAGATTAATAAGGGTTTTGTTGATGAAAAATAAAAATTGATTCGTTGGTGGAAAATAAAAATTATAAGAACAAAATGATCAATTGAATAGTAAGTCACTTTATATATATATAATTGAATGTTAGTGTCACTCCTTATATTAATTCCAATAAAAAATGATAAATATCAATTAAATATTTCACTTCTTATTTATATTTATTCTAAACCAAATGATAAATACTAATTAAATTGGTATTCCAATTATGAGGGTATAATAGACATATAGTTAAATATGTAGGGATAAATTTGGTATTTAAAAGTTCCTCCACCATCCTCACTTTTAATATATTATAGATTAACACCTAAATGTGCTAAGTACTCTTATATTGTGATTTAGGTTGCATTTTAACGATCATGGTATAAAATAGATGAAAAGAGCAAAAAAGGACTTAAATGGAAGAAATTGAAAGTTCAAGGACCAAGTTGCAAATAATCCCTAGATGAGACGAGCAATGAAATGAAGATTAAAGATGTTGTGGGTTCAATTGAACGTAATTAGAAGTTGAAGGGTTGAGATTGCAAGAAAAACGATTTAAAAGAATCAAAAATTGAATTCGGAGACTAAAATGTAACATTTGGAAGAAACTTTGCCTCGACGACAACCCAGTTATAAAATCTGGGCGACCGCCCAACATCAAAATTGAATTACTGAAGTCAAAAGAATCACGGCGAGAAAAATCTAATTTCTTTTCTGATTGAAAAGTTTATGGAAACAAATCTTGTACATGATATATATACCCCAAATCTCATCTAAAACCTAGAGAACGTCCCCAAACCTAATTTTCTCTTTTTTTTTTCTTCAAGATTTATGATGTGTAACTAATTCTTTTTGCTTGATTGAAGGAGACGGAAGCCTTGGAACAATTAACCGTGAGATTCACGTTTTTTTTTATTGTTTGATTCATATATTTTTAGTATTAAATATCCTTCTGCACTTATTTTTATGATTGTTGAGTTTAATTGTTAGGGAGCACACTAGTTTTTTATTTTCTACAATCTATAGCTAAGTCAAACTTCAAATCCGTAATTGTTTGATTGATTTAACTTGTGAAGCGACTAAGATTAGTAATTTGCTACTTTGGAAATTATTAAATCTTTGGAAGAATATTTATCTAGGTTAAATGCAACCGCGTGTACTTGTGTTATCTAGTTCATTGATTTCTGTGGCTCATAAAGCGGCTTTTGAATTAAATCTTCATGCTTGTCTAGATTGTTTGATAACTATGATTAATTAGATCGCTCGTTTCTAATTAATTAAAACTAAGGAGAAATAGGAAATCGGTTCGAATGGAAAATTATTTTCCACAATAAATGTTAAAATTATGAATTGATGATTATTTGTGGATCAATGATCGGTTATGAATTTCCAATAGTAGATGTTGACTTAGATTAAGGTTCATTCTGTTGATTTAATCCAATTTATTAAATTGCATTGCTTTTAGTTAGAATTGATTTCATCAGAAATAAAAACCCCCCGTTATTGTTAACATTGCATAAAATTAGACTAATCACTTTTCGTGGGATCGATCCTTACTTCCACTACTACATACATTTTTTGAAAGTATAGGTTTTATTATTTTTGGGTGCCTGCGATACCACGCTAGAACACATAAGTGTGAATGCCCATTTGATCTAAATGGTGTGAAGTTGTCGACTAAGGATGATTGGATGTTAAAGGTATTGTGTGGACTACATAATCATCCACCAACATAACATTTAGAAGGACATCCTTCTGTACAGAGATTAACTAATGAAGAGGAGCATATGTTAATTGCTTTGTCAAAAAGTTTGGTAAAATCTAGGAACATATTGATGACTTAGAAAGAATGGGATCCAAATAATGCTAGCATAATGAGGACTATTTACAATGCACGTGCAAGGCATATATTTATTGAGAAGGTGAGAAAAACACAAATGCAACAGTTAATGAGCAAATTAAAAGAACACAATCATATTGAATGGCATAGGTCTCATGGAAGAACAGATGAAGTTAGAGACCTTTTCTTTGCACATCCGACATCCTTTGATTTCTTACATGCCTTCTCATGCGTGCTTATGATGGATTATACTAGGACTGTAAGCAAAAATCATCAAATCGAAAAATTGAACTGAAACTGCATTTTAGAAACTGTCAATTTGGTGTCACGTTAACCCGTCAATGAAATGGTTTTGAACCAAACCAAACCAGTTAAAAATAGTTTGGTTTAGGTTTGAGAATTCTAATTGCGGTTTAAAATCAAACCGGACCGGTGATAAAATATATTAAAAAAATAAAAAAAATGAAATTCTTTGAAAATTCATCCAAATATGTAAAATTCAATAGTTTTGTATCTTTTGTCATTTGTGGGTATTTTTGTCTATTTTTAATTTTCTATTACATATATATTATTATTACCCAATAATGCAATGTTGTTGTTGTTGTTGTTGTTGTTGTCAAGTTTTAATTTTTTGTCTTGGGCCCAGTTTTAATTTTTCTGGACTGGAGGTTGGATACTTGATTCGTTTAGGAGTTCATTAGGTGCACAGATGGTTGAGGCCTGTATATGAGGAAAGAATTGATTGCAAACTAAGAAGGAACTTATAATGCTGTGCCAATATTTAGATGAAGTGGAGGGATAAGATGATTCAATGAAAGTTGTGGCAGGTGATTTATATTTTCTATTACCATATTTTTGAAGATTTTCTTATCTATCTAGTATCTAGTACTATGATGATGTAATGAATGCATTTGTTTGACGATGCAGACGATGAATCATGTGTGACAACAATTGATGTTTGAGTATATACGAGAAACTGAGTTCGTAACAACATACAATTTTAAGCTTGTGTAATTGTTATGTTTAGATATTATAAGCAATTGCTTTATTATTGTGGTTGGTTTTTCTCTATGTCTAATCAGTAATCTTTTTTCTTGCAGATATGATGATCACGACTTGTTGGATATCATTAATGTTTTTGGCCTTATAGTTAGTTTAGTAGACTTTTATTGTAACATTATCGTAACGTTATTAGCCTAAAAATGGCGAACAAAAAACTATATTATAGTTTATTGTGATTTCATTTTAATTTAGTTGGTATTTAAATTTATAGTAGATATATTTAGTTTTTTTTAGATTTATTGCTAGTAAGATATAAATATATATTAAATTCAATGAATTAATGACGTAAAAATAGACGGGCAAAAAAAAAATATGGCGAAATCGACGGTTTAAAATCGGACCAAACCGTTAGGTTTAGATTTGAGTTTTTTCCAAATCGTTTAAAATGATTTGATTTAGGTTTGGGTTTTTTCTAAAACTGGTTTAAACTGTTTGGTTTGAAAATCTGTTAAAAATCAGTAAAATCGGACCGCTTACACCCCTAGATTATACTTACAAAAACAATAGGTACGGACTCCCCCTCTTCTTGAGATCGTTGGGGTTACTTCGACCCAAATGAAATTTTCTACTGCTTTCCTATTCATGGAAGACAAACAGGAAGCAAACTATAGCCGAAAAGTGGAAAAGTTGAAAACCTCAATGAATCATGATGTCTTGCCACATGTCATTGTCACAGATAGGGAACTAGCTCTTATTTAATCAATTGAAAAGATATTTCATAATGCCAAGAATTTACTATGCACATGGTACATATCAAAAAATGTATTGGCCAATACAAAGAAGTTCTTTGAGTGAAAATAAGAATGGGATACTTTCTGTAAGAGCCGGACTGCACTTGTTGCATCTACTATAGATGAGATATATGAACAATTGGCCAACACTTTATATTTCCAATTTGAAAATTTTCTGGAGGTATTAAATTATGTTACAGGATCATGGTTGAGTAAATATAAAGAGAAATTCATTGGTGCTTGGATGAATAAAATTATGCACTTTGGTAATGTCACAACAAACAGGTAAAATGTATAATGCTTATATTTAATTTTAGCTTCAACATTATTTTTTTTTTAGTTGGCAAACAAATTATTGTCAGTTTATCTAATTAAGTAAAGTATGTTTATATTATTCTCAGACCAAAGTAACCAATTCAAAACCAGGGAAATCATCTAACATTACCAGTCGTTCTAGGATTACTGACCACTGACTTATGATGTTTGCATAGCAGACTGCAGTCTCAAGATTTAGTAATCTCTGTATGCTCCATTCAAGCTCTCTAGTTCGTGCTGTCTCTAAAGATGAGCTGCCTTTTTCTTTTTCCTTAGAAGTTCGTTCCTATGGCATCCTGTAAAAGTGTAAAAGTTTTATATCAGGACCACAAAGTGTAATGGAATAGATAGGAAAGCATGAAAGAACAAGTGTAGCGCGCAAATCCTCCAAACTTACTTCAAAGTGCATGTGTAAGAAGTTGGTGTGCAATATTCATGAAATTAAGCTCCAACATGCACTGTATGACATTTTGACCCATGACCAAACAAGTACTTTCATCGTCGGGCATCATTGAGAAAAAGTAAAATTTCCCCAAGTGACTGCCAGGCATATGGAAGCTTTCATGCTAGACTAGCACATATTCAAGTTTCAGGTCCTTTGGATTTCGTTTGGGTTGTCGAATTACGATGTGAAGTGAGGGACGTGAGATACTCCTTTTGTGCCAATATGTATAGTCAAAGGTGGTAGTTTGTGTCATCCAATGTAATTTTGATTGGGCATTCATCACAATACATTCCTCAAGACACATATCACGCATATGAAATACATGCCAAAAATGCAAACAACCCTTCTCTTAGGCATTTTATCTAACACGTTAAAGGAATCCCGTTTTCTATTAGAACTACATGATAGTTGTAAATACCAAATTCCCAATCCATCAATGTCCTACTATCAATCCCAATTTCCTTCAAGTCATCAAACTTCTTGGCACATAATAAAATTATATAGCAAAAGATAAGCGATTTATTTTTCATACCTTGAATTTCTTGGGAAATAGATGGGTGTTTGCAGTCTTTAGTGAATGGATGCTGTGTTAAAAATTTGCCCAATGCCATGTGGTGTGTTTGCCTTAAGATTTATGTGTACGAATGTGTGATGATTGTGTATGCAAGTGCAAATTTGTATTGTGAAATTGGGTGGAATCATGCCCTAGAAGATGACTTCGTGTGTGTTGAATGGGGGATTTGAATGGTGAATTAAAAGCCAAGTTACGAGTTAAAAACCATAACAAGTCCTTCTATGCAGTCCTGCTGGTGTCCATGCAGCCGCATGGATGATTTGTCTATGCGACCGCATAGATATCATCCGAACCACCTTTTTTTTTTTTTTTTTTTTTTTTTTACACTGAATGCACTTGGTGGACAATAAAATTTTTTCACTCGACCCAAGTTTGGTCAAAATTTTCCCAAGAAAATCTCGATTTTCAAATTGTGATTTTGACCCACTTTTCACATACCCAAAAACTTTTTGTATTAAAAAAAAAACATATTAAACCACATGGGGTACGTCCAGTCCATAGACTTAGTTCCAAAACCACCTTTTTTAAAGACAATTGAAATAAATCTTGATCCCCGAAAACTTTGAAAACACTCTTTTTGCCTCAAAATGCGTGATGTTCACAATCAATCACCAAAACACCATTTCAATCATTCTTAACTCGTGCTCAATGCATTGGACTCGTGTGGGTAGTACTTAGGTTTTAGGTGATATGCGTGTATGATCGATGACCTAAAACTATTAAGAATGCTAAAGAAAATTGAAGAATTCCTAATCTAATGCAAGAAAAACAAATAAAATAAAAGGATACAATGGGTTGCCTCATACCCAGCGCTAGTTTATAGTTGATAGCTCGACTTTCCCATGTTTGCTTCAATTTGGTATATCAAGTTGAACGGTGGACTTTTGCTTGGGGAAGTCACCGCTCCAGTAATGCTTCAGCCTTTGCCCATTAACTGTGAAGGTACCCTTGGTTTCATGGCTAACCTCCATAGCTCCATATGGTAAGACAAGGACCCGACCATATTGACCTCAGCTTTCTCGAGAAGAGATTAAGTCTTGAGTTGTATAGCAAAACTTTCTACCCCACCTTAAACTCTTGCCTCTGAACGTGCAGATCATGCCACTGTTTGGTGTATTCCTTGTAAAGTCTTGAGTTTTCAAATGCTTCCATCCTGAATTCATCTAACTCATTGAGTTGCAGCAAACGTTTTTCATCGGCTGCCTTCAAATCTATGTTCAGTTGTTTTATAGCCCAGTATGTACGATGTTTAACTCAAGTGGTAGGTGGCATGCTTTCCAAAAAACTAAGCAGTATGGAGATATACCAATTGGTGTCGTGAATGTTGTTCTGTAGGCCTATAGTGCATCATCTAACTTCTTGGACCAGGCTTTTTAAGATGAACTCACTGTGACCTCAAGTATCCTCTTCAATTGCCTATCGGACACTTTAACTTGCCCATTAGTTTGTGGATGATATGGGGTCACTACTCGGTGTTTAATGCCATATTTACTCAGCAAATGTTCAAACGGACAATTACAAAAGTGCTTGCCTCCATCATTGATTATAGCTCTTGGTGTGCTATAACGGGTAAAAATATATTTCTTCAAGAAACCAATCATCATCTTGGCATCATTGGTTGGAAGCGCCACTGCTTCCACCCACTTTGATACATAATAAACGGCTACTAGAATGTATTAATTTGAGTACGCTAGGGAAAAAGGTCCCATGAAGTCAATCTCCCAGACGTCAAATATCTCCACTTCCAAAATGTTGTTTAATGTCATTTCGACATTTCATTCCTCTTCGAGATATTTTCAGTGCGTTTACATCTATCACATCTCTTAACAAACTCAAAGCAATCCTTGAACAATGTAGGTCAGTGAAACCCTGACTGAAGAATCTTCGAAGCTATTGTTGAAGTTCCAAATTATCTCGCATAAGCAAATGAATGGCAGTGTTCAAGAATTTTGGGAACTTCTTCTTCAGGCACACATTGCCTTACTATCTGATTAGCCCCTCGCCTATAAGAATAGGATCCTCCCAGAAATAATATTTCAATTTAGCAAAGAATTTTTTCACTGATGGCTTTAGTAATCCCGTCGTGGAATGGATTTGGCTAAGTAATTAACAATATGTGCTTTTTCCACACTGGACATCTGCTCGTCTGGGAAAATCTCATTGATATCTACTTATTCTCCTATCTATCCATGCTTTAATCGGGATAGGTGATTTGTTACAACATTTTCACTACCCTTTTTGTCTCGAATTCAATATCAAATTCTTATAGCAGTAATACCCAATGGATCAATCTCGATTTAGCATTTTTTTTGTCATCAAATATTTCAATGTAGCATGATCTGTGTAGACTATAACTTTAGGCCCCACGAGATATGACTTGAATTTGTCGAATGCATATACCATAATCAATAGCCCCTTTTCAGTGGTTGTATAGTTGATTTGGGCATCATTTAGAGTTTTGCTCATGTAGTAGATCACATGAAAAACCTTTTGTCTTCATTGTCCCAATACTGCACTTACGGCATGATCACTGGCATCACACATTAGTTCCAAATGCAGTTCCTAGTCTGGTGCCACAATTACTGATGCTGAAGTGAGTTTCTCCTTTAAAGTGGTGAAAGTAGTCAAGCACTCTTCAGTAAACTCAAATGGCACATCTTTCATGAAAAGTTTTTATAGTGGCTTAGTGATTTTCGAAAAGTCATTGATGAATCTCCTGTAAAATCCCACATGTCCTAAGAAACTGTGAACCCCTTTAACTGATGTTGATGGTGGTAGCTTTTCAATCACCCGAATTTTCGTTCTATCCACATCAGTTCCTTTAGCTGATACTCGATATCCTAATACAATCCATTTCAGTGCCATAAAATGGCATTTCTCCCTGTTCAAAACTAAATTTGTTTCCTAGCATCTTTGTAAAACCAGACTTAGGTGCTCCAAGCATTCATCAAATGAAAATCCAAAAACTGAAAAAGTTATTCTTGAAGGACTGATCTCTTTAATGTTTACTATCATCCACCCAATCACTGTCTAATCTCTCTGAGTACCCTAAGCAATTTTTCTTCATCCACCTTAATAACTGTGTTTGAAATAATGATCGAGAGTGTACATGACTCCCCCAAGCAAGCATACCTGAGATGTGGTGGCAATTGCTTGAGTTCCAATATGGACGGCTGCTGAATGGAAGGTAGTGGCTTTGTGGTTCATGTTCCAAGTTTCTCGAAGTGCCTTTTTCGTGTGTATGCTGGCCTGGTCTCCAAAAACCTTGCACATGTCTCAATTTTAAGAGAATTTGATTGAGTTGATTGGGAATGTGTAATACACACCTCAGAAGCATCAGATGGGTGAAGTAAGAACATCTTCTGGACCACCTTGTCGTTAACATCAATTGGAAACAACTGTCTGATTTTGTATGAAGTTTCATAGCCTTAAATGTTGAATGATATATGTTCCTTCTCCAATCTCAAAATCAACTGTCCCTTTTGAACATTAATCAAAGCTCTCCCTGTTGCCAAGAATTGTCTGTCAAGTATTAAAGGGATGTCTTTGTCTTCTTCCATATCCAAAATGAGAAAATCCACAGGGAATATAACTTTTTCTACTTTGATGAGCACGTTCTCTTTTATATCTCTTGGATGTTTCAATGATCTGTCAGCCAATTACAGCGTCACTGTTGTAGCTTTTGCCTTTCCCAATCCAAGTTTCCTAAAAATAAATAGAGGCATCAAATTAACACTTGCACCAAGATCACATAAAGCTCTATCAAAGTAAACTTCACCAATAATACAAGGAACAGTAAAACTCCCTGGATCTTTTAATTTCGGTGAGAGCTTCTTTGGAATTTTGACGTTGCATTCCTCAGTTAGCATGACTAGCTCTTGTTTTTCCAATTTACATTTATTTGACAGGATGTCCTTTAGAAACTTTGCGTAGCTGGGCATCTGGAATATGTCTTAGTGAATGGGATGTTTATGTGGAGCTTCTTGAATACTTTGAGAAATTTCTTGTACTACTGTTCCATTTTATGCTTCTTCAACCTTTGGGGAAATGGAATTGGGGGCTTATATAGATTGACTATAGTTGTGGCTGTATCTTGTGATTTCTTCGAACTTTCTTTTATAGTTGATTCCTTTGGTTGTTCATCCTGTTCCACAGTTTTTTCTTCTACAAGAGGTGCTATCTCTCCATTCACCTCCGACCTCTTGACATGTATTTCAGTTAATCGAACCCCACTTTGAGTTATAATGGCCTTTTAGGGATGGTAACGCAGCAAGTTCGGGGCGACACCCCCTCACCGTCCAGCCTCGTCCAAAACTCCATGAAATTTTGTAGACTTCCAATCGATTAAAAATTATGTGTATCGATAGTGCACGAAAAGCATTAAAGTTTGAAACATAAGTTCGTCAGTTCATTTTATTCTTATAATTTCATTTTTCAATCCATCTGGAATTGCTATAATATTCTCATCAATCCACATTAATGTTATTATCGAGACTATGAGTTGGATATCTTAATATATCTCATTAGTTCATCCTAGTCACATAATTTCTTTTGTCGATCCATTTGGAATCGATGTAGTATTTAGATTATGCATTTGATATCTTAATATCTCATTAGTCCA
The DNA here is from genome assembly GCF_002742605.1 of Olea europaea var. sylvestris. Taxonomy (NCBI): domain Eukaryota; kingdom Viridiplantae; phylum Streptophyta; class Magnoliopsida; order Lamiales; family Oleaceae; genus Olea; species Olea europaea. Next base: position 4,919,249 of record NC_036256.1, on the reverse strand, counting down.
TCTTAATAACATAATTTCATTTGTCAATCTATTTGGAAATGCTACAATATTTGATATTGTAATATCTCAAAAGTTCATCAAAATCTCACAATTTACTTTGACGATCCCCCATGAAATCTTGGTGAACTTCGAATTGATTAAAAATTGTTTATATTACTAGTGCACAAAGAGCATTAAAATTTTGAAAAATAAATTTACAGGTCCATTTTATTCTTATAGTTTCATTTCTCAATATATTTGGAATTGCCTAATATTTTCTTCAATCCACATTAATGTTATTATCAAGATTATGAGTTGGATATCTTAATGTCTCATCAGTTCATAATAATCTCATAATTTCTTTTCTCGATCCATTCTGAATTGCTACAATATTTTCTTCAATCCACATTAATATTATTATTTAGATTTTGAGTTGTATAGCTTAATGTCAACATTTCATCAATTCATCATGATCTCGCAATTTCTTTTGTCAATCCTCCGTGAAATCTTGGTAAACTTCCAATCGATTAAAAATTATGTGTATTACTAGTGCCATAAAAGCATTAAAATTTTGAAAAATAAATTCGGCAGTTAATTTTAATCTTAGAATTTCATTTGTCAATCCAATTGGAATTGCTAAAATATTTTCTTAAATCCACATTAATGTTATTAGTTAGATTATGAGTCGAATATCTTAATATCCCATCAATTTATCTTAATCTTGTAATTTCTTTTGTCGATCCATTTGGCATTGCTACGATATTTCGATTATGATTTGGATATCTTAAGATCTTGTCAGTTCACCTTAATCACATAATTTCTATTGTCAATCTGTTTGGAACTGCTACAATATTTTCTTCAGTCCACATTAATATTACTGCGTGGGTTATGTGTCGGATATCGTAATATCTGATCAGTTCAACAAAATCTCGTAATTTCATTTGACAATGTTCCTCGAAACCTTGGGAAAGTTCAAATCGATTAAAAATTGTGTTTATCACTAGTGCATAAAAAGCATTAAAATTTTGAAAAATAAGTTCATCGGTTCATTTTATTCTTGTAATTTCTTTGTAAATCCATTTGGAATTGCCATAATAATTTCTTCAATCCACATTAATGTTATTATCTGGATTATGAGTTGGACATTTTAATATCTCATCAATTTATCTTAATCTCGTAATTTCTTTTGTCGATCCATTTTCCATTGTTACAGCACTAGATTATGAGTTGGCCATCTTAATATCTCATTAGTTCATCATAATCTAATAGTTTCCTTTTGTTGATCCATTTAGAATTGCTACAATATTTTCGTCAATCCGCATTAATATTATTATCTAGATTATGAGTTGGGTGTCTTAATATCTCATAATTTCTTCATAATCTCATAATTTCTCTTGCCCACCCTCCCTAAAATCTTGGAAAACTTCCAACTGGTTAAAAATTTTGCGTACAATTAGTTAAACTAAAAGCATTAGAAATTTGAAAAATAAGTTCGCCAGTTAGTTTTAATCTTATAATTTCATATGTCAATTCATTTGAAATTTCTATAATATTTTCTTTTATCCACATTAATGTTATTATCTAGATTATGAGTTGGATATCTTAATGTCTCATTAGTTCATCATAATTTCATAATTTCTTTTGTCGTTCAACTTGGCAATCCTACAAAATTTAGATTATGAGTTGGTATCTCATCAGTTAATCTTAATCTCATAATTTCTTTTGTTGATTCATTTGAAATTGCTACTATATTTTCATCAATCCTTGTTAATATTATTATGAAGATTATGGTTGGATATGTTAACGTTTCATCAGTTCATCCTAATCTCGTAACTTCTTTTGTCAATCCTCAGAGATATCTTGGTAAACTTCCAATCAATTAAAAATTATGTGTATTACTCGTATAGAAAAATCATTAAAATTTTGAAAAACGAGTTCGTCAGTTAATTTTAATCGTATAATTTCATTTGTCAATCCATTTGAAATTGCTATAACATTTTCTTCAATCCACATTAATGTTATTAGCTAGATTATGAGTTGGATATCTTAATAGCTCATCAGTTCATCTTAATCTCGTAATTTTCTTTTGTCGATCCATTTGGCGTTGCTACAGTATTTAGATTATGAGTTGCATATCTGAAGATATCATAAGTTTATCTTAATCTCAAAAGTTCTTTTGTCGATCTAACTGGAATTGAAACAATAATTTCTTCAGTCCACATTGATATTATTATGTGGGATATGAGTTCGATATTATAATATCTCATCGGTTCATCGAAATCTCATAATTTCATTTGACGATCCTCCGTGAAATCTTGGTAAACTTCACATTGATTAAAAATTGTGTGTATTACGAGTGCACAAAAAGCGTTAAAATTTTGAAAAATAAGTTCATCGGTCCATTTTATTCTTATAATTTCATTTTTCAATCCATTTGGAAAAGGCCATAATGTTTTCTTCAATCCACATCAATGTTATTATCTAGATTAAGCCATGGATATTTTAATATCTCTTAATTTCATCTTAATCTCATAATTACTTTTGTCAATCCATTTGGCATTGTTACAGTATTTAGATTATGAGTTGGCTATCTTACTATTTCATTAGTTATCTTAATGTCATAATTTCCTTTGTCGATCCAATTGGAATTGCTACAATATTTTCCTCAATCCACATTAATATTATTATCTCAAGTATGAGTTGGATGTCTTATTATGTGGGATATGAGTTCGATATTTTAATATCTCATTGGTTCATCGAAATCTCATAATTTCATTTGAAGATCCTCACTGAGGTCTTGGTTAATCGGCGTGAAGTTTACCAAGACCTCAGTGAGGATCTTCAAATGAAATTATGAGATTTCGATGAACGAATGAGATATTAAAATATCAAACTCATATCCCACATAATAAGACATCCAACTCATACTCGAGATAATAATATTAACGTGGATTGACGAAAATATTATAGCAATTCCAAATTGGAACGACAAAGGAAATTATAAGATTAAGACAAACTAATGAAATTTTAAGATAGCCAACTCATAATCTAAATACTGTAACAATGCCAAAAGGATTGACAAAAGTAATTATGAGATTAAGATGAAATGAAGAGATATTAAACTATCCAAGGCATAATCTAGATAATAACATTGATGTGGATTGAAGAAAACATTATGGCCTTTTCCAAATGGATTGAAAAATGAAATTATAAGAATAAAATGGACCGATGAACTTATTTTTCAAAATTTTAATGCTTTTTGTGCACTAGTAATACACACAATTTTTAATCAATGTGAAGTTTACCAAGATTTCACGGAGGATCGTCAAATGAAATTATGAGATTTCAATGAATCGATGAGATATTATAATATCGAACTCATATCCCACATAATAATATCAATGTGGACTGAAGAAATTATTGTTACAATTCCAATTAGATCGATAAAAATAATTATGAGATTAAGATGAACTTATGATATCTTAAGATATGCAACTCATAATCTAAATACTGTAGCAAAGCCAAATGGATCGACAAAAGAAAATTACGAGATTAAGATGAACTGATGAGATATTAAGATATCCAACTCATAATCTAGCTAATAACATTAATGTGGATTGAAGAAAATATTATAGCAATTCCAAATGGATTGGCAAATGAAATTGTACGATTAAAATTAACTGACAAATTATTTTTTCAAATTTTTAATGGCTTTTTTGTACTAGTAATACACATAATTTTTAATCGATTGGAAGTTTACCAAGATATCTCTGAGGATTGACAAAAGAAATTATGAGATTAGGATGAACTGATGAAATGTTAACATATCCAGCCATACTCTTGATAATAATATTAGCAATGATTGAAGAAAATATAATAGCAATTTCAAATGGATCGACAAAAGAAATTATGAGATTAAGATTAACTGATGAGATACTAATATATCCAACTCATAATCTAAATTATTTGGGATTGCCAAGTTGATCGACAAAAGAAATTATGAGATTATGATGAACTAATGAGACATTAAGATATCCAACTCATAATCTAGATAATAACATTAATGTGGATAAAAGAAAATATTTTAGCAATTTCAAATGGATTGACATATGAAATTATAATTGGGAAACAAAATCCCGATATAACTTTGAAAGTATATAATTCGGAAACAAAATCCTGATTACTTTAATTCCTTAAATTAGAATTTTTTTTTAATCTTTTGAATGTCGTATCATAATAAGCTATATAAGTTGTAGCGTCGAAGCCATCATATCAGCAATTTATGCAATCACCTAAGGCCCTGTATTCAAGGAAGGCCCTACAACAATATAAAGTATTTCATATTTTCGTATTTTTTCTAATTTTTATTAAATAATATTAAAATCTCAATATTTAATACTCCTTTACTTGTTCTTGAGAACTCGAGAGACCATGTATTGTTACAATTTACAATTAACAATCTCTTTTTTATTATTATTATTATTATTATTATTATTATTATTATTATTATTATTATTATTATTATTATTATTATTATTATTATTATTATTATTATTATTATTTACAATAACGTATCGAAGCAATTGTCGAAAAGCATTTTTCTACCAATTCATGTGTATGCCTAATGCTACTAAATTTTCTTAGAAATATACAAGCCCTTTCATACATTCAAATGGAAAACAATTGAAGTGATTCAATATGCTAAAGTTATTCGTCTTGATTAGTAAAAATCAATTTCTTGTGTCGACTTTATTAAAACTAAAAAATAAAATAAAAAATTGACCTCTTATATAAAAGAAAAAAAATTATTTCTGTAATTACCTAAATGAATGGAATTTCAATAATTTCAACTTTAAATGCTTTTTTGGATAAGTGTTGGTTCATAGATTTTCTTTCATTTGAATTTCATGAATATTCGTTCTCAATAATTCTTATTTATGTTAATTTTATGAGATTAAAGATTAAATGTGGTGATTTTATTCTGAATTTTTTGGATTGAATTTAGTTTTCTAAGTGGTGATAAAACCATCAAGTTATATATCTAGAGCCTTCTAATAATATTCGTGTGGTGGTGGTTGTATTAATTTAGTAATTTTATGACATTATCAACTCTAGATCAGCATTATATTATTTTACAGAGTTCTACGAAGAATGTATTCGTTAGTATCCTTTCTACTCAAACAATGTAGCAATATTGAAAGCCTTTATATCAAATATAACTCTCAGATAATTGTCATAAACTCGTTAAGGAAATTATATTCAAAGTGTTAAAAGCAATGGTTTCAAGTTTCAGAAATAAAATACAAGTTATTTGAGAGAAATATATTTATCTTATATCTGATTTGGTCAAATGCTTTTAATTATTTTTCAAAAGGCACGCCTCAAAATTTTTGTCTAAGGTCCAAAATCCATTGAGGTGCCTCTAATAATATAGACTTCATTTTACTCTTATAATCTTGTAAATCGTTTTTGGTTGTAAACTAAAAAGTGCAAGTTTCTATTATTATTATTATTTATTTTTTTTTGGTTAAGCCAATAAGTACAAGTTTAATTTTTTTTTTTTTTAAACCCTACAAATACAAGTTGTAAAAGGCAATGGAAGACGAAGATGAAAAGCTGCACTCATTTATTCAATTCCTTTGTTTTTTATTTTTTATTTTTTTCTAGCTTTCTTGTAGCGTGGTTATCTTATTTTGAAACATGTTATCGACAAAATACTTTGATGAAAATGAAACTAGACAAGAACTAATCAAATTTTTGTTTCGTTGGTCATTAAATTTCAAAAGTTATTTTTGACAGAACTGAGTCATATCTCGTTGGCCATTAAACTATAAAAAAAATTTCAAAATATCACCTAACTTATCATGTCATTATCCCATCTATCACTATTATTCATTGCTAAAAAAATTTTACAGACTCAATGATGTGACAAACAAACCGCTACATGGTGTATTTTGTTATTGTTAACAATAAATTAGCGAAAAAAATATGTCCATCCATTAAAAAGGCTTATAAAAATGTGATTAAATTATAATATTTGCATGTTTTCTTTTGTTTATTTGAATTTTCTTTTATTTTTTATTACTTTTTCAACTTAATTGCATTTTTGGAAGCACGACTTATTTGATTTATCATCAATTAACAAAAATAGTGTCATATTAGCATATCATTTACTATGTCAGCAGGTTCGTCGAATTATCTAACAATGAGTTATGAAGTGATGGATACGATAACAATTTGATAAGTTCGGTGACCATCTGTAAACTTTTAAAGTTTAATGGCCAATGAGATAACGTGATGTGATCCAAGAGCTGCAAGCGTCAAGGTCAAGTCCAACTTCGAGCCCGAAGAAAGATCCGTTGATAGTCGAGGGCCGTCTGATGACTCGAGCAAGGACGAAGTGAATAAAAGAGGTAATAGGATTGCTCATCAAGACAATCGTTGATGAAATCATGTTTGGAACACAAAATGGAACAAGTTTCATGTTGGGGTCGAAGGCCGAAGAGACTTGGACCAATGTGTTAAAGGGAGACGAAGACGGTGTGGAGAGCCAAAGCTTTGCTATCACACAACACAAATGCCCTGCGGTCGCACAGACCTAGGCCGAGAGTTGAAGGGGACCAAATTTCAATTCCATGCGACCGCATGGTTATTTTCAGACGTGTTTTTTATGTTTTTGTGATTTTCCTAGTTTTGCTAGAATTCTATATTTATTTGGTTTCTTACCATATTTAGGAGATTATGCATGAAATTACCTAGATTCTTAGGACTAGTATAACTACTCTTATTATTTTCATTGTATAAAAACATTTGACATATTGATTAATTGACAGGCTTTGATTGCTTTCTCTTTATTCTTCCAATTGAACAACTTTCAAACTTATCAAGATCTAATTCTTGTGACATTCAAATCAATCGGGTGAGATTCCATAATTTTACATAATCAAGAGGTCCGCACATCATCGACGATTCGAATTGCTTGATTCTAGATTTATCGAATTCGAATCCAAAACCTTGCTTTGGCTTTCTTGGGAAGATTTTCACCTTGTTCGTGGGTTCCGTAGCGTTTGCCTACTTGGGTTCACATCAGTTGGTATCAGAGCTTGGCTCCAATCCAAGGTTATATCTCTTTTTAATTCTTGTTGAGTCAGTTATTCCTTTTCTTTACTGTTCTTCGAGTCAGTTAGTATTTTAGAGTCTTTAATCCAAAAAAAAAAGTTTCAAAGAAATTCAAAAGTTGTTTTTGGATTCAATTTTCATCCAAATCAACTTCCGTTTGTTGTGTCAGTGTTGTTTTTTATTATTCTATCCCAAGGGTAAAAATAAAAAAATTACTGTTCATCCCTACAGTACTGTTCATCCATATAGAAAAAATTCAAATTAAAAAAATTGTTATTATTATTTTTGATCTTGAGAATTATCGATTTCTTGAGTCAATTTATTATTTTTGTATTTAGTTTAAATTTTCAGTCAGTAATTTCCTTTCTTGTTTTACGTTCTTGAGTCAATTTCTTTACTTGTTTAGTTTGAATTGCCAGTGAAATTGTTCTAAATTCCTTGGTCTTGTAATCTCACTCACACTTATTTGAATTCAACGTTATTAAATTTTTTATTGAGTTCCAAAATTGTTCTTTTGGGGACTTGTGAAAGCAACGAGTGATAAAAGGCAGAGTAGTAACAATCGAGGGAAAAAGCCATGTTGAGTGAAATTTTGAGTGAACAATTGCGAGGCAGAAAAATAACTTAGATTTAGGATGTCTGATAGGGAAGGATCGAGTTTAGGTAGAATTGATGATTGGGTTTCCATGCTAGAGGACTCGGTGCGGAGGATTGAGCGGATATGTGTAGATATGAGGGATCGAATGGATAAGTAAGATGCACAGGGGGAAAGGTAAAAATCCATCGCCTGCCAATACACGAAGGGGAGGTCTTAATGCACAGAGATAGGGTCGACAGGACCTAGGATGGAGGAACTTAGTGAATTTGAGGTTGATAGTGGGATGGATAAAGATGCGATTGTGGATGCAAATATCAAAAAGGGTATAAATAGAGGAATTAGGCAAGAAATGAGAGGTTGGAATCTCAGTGGAGACGAGATGGATGGGAATTTGAGTAACATTAAAAGGATCATTCCGTCGTTCAAAGGTAGGAGTGATCCGGAGGCATACTTGGACTGGGATAAGAAATTTGAGTTAATCTTTAATTGCCACAATTACTCGGGGGAGAAGAAGGTAAAAATTGCAGTTCTTGAATTCACGGACTATGCAATCACTTGGTAGGATCAGGTGGTGACTTTGAGGTGGAGAAGTGAGGAGTGACCTATCAATACATGGGAGGAATTGAAAACTATAATACGGAAGAGGTTTGGACCTATTCACTACTACTAGGAGCTTCATCAAAGATTACAAAATTTATATGAAGGCTCCAGAAGTGTGGAAGATTACCATAAAGAAATGGAAACACTAATGATTAGGGCATATATGGAGGAGGATAGTAAAGCTACCATGGATTGGTTTTTGTATGGATTGAATAGGGACATTGAAAATACAGTGGAATCGCAGCACTATGTGGAAATTGAAGACATGTTACATGTGGCAATGAAGGTCGAGAGGCAGTTGAACTGAAAGGGGACAGTAAGGTATCAATCGGGAAAGGGGACAGTAAGGTACCAATCTGGGAAACCGAAGTGGGAAAAAAATAAAGGAGAAGGAACTGTTGCAAGAGAAAGAACTGAGGTACCAAGAGGTAAGGAGGAGAGTGCTAGCAAGGCCATGCCAAAGGGGGAGTCACAGCCATCAAGAAACAGAGACATCAAATGTTTTTGTTGCTTGGAAGTGGGGCACATTGCTTCCCAATGCCCAAACACGATAACCATGATTCTGCAGGACAGCAGGGAAGTGGAAACTGAAAGTTAGAGTGATTATATAGACATGCGAGAGTGAGAGAGTTAGAGAAAAAGCGAGAAATAATGAAGTGGCCAACAAAGAAGAAAAGAGAGTGGGGCCATATGAGAGAAAAGAAAGAGAGTCTTTCGAGATGAGAGAAAAGCCGAAACAAAATTTCTTTGTGACAGGGAGTGAGTTGAAAAAGGCAATAGTTGAGAGGCAACAAATGATACCGTTGGTTTACAAGGAATCACTCCTCAACTTTGAGGACCATAACACATCCCTTCCTAGTTTGGCTATTTCTTTTTTACAAGAATTTGAAGACGTGTTTCCGGAGGACGTGCCTAGTGGGCTACTACCCATTAGAAGAATTGAGCACCAAATTGATTTCATACCTGGCGCTACCATTCCGATTCGACTGGATTATCAAAGTTATCGAGAGGAGATAAAGAAGCTTCAGAGGTAAGTTGAGGAATTGATGAGCAAAGGATATGTACAGGAAAGCATGAGTCCATGTGCAGTACCTGTGTTGCTGGTGAAAAAGAAAGATAGAACTTGGTGCGTAGATTGCAGAGCCATCAACAACATTACGGTAAAGTATAGTCACCCAATCCCTAGGCTAGGTGATATGCTAGATGAGCTACATGGTGCATGTATTTTCAATAAAATTGATCTTAAAAGTGGGTATCATCAAATTCACATAAGGGGGGTAATGAATGGAAAATGACTTTTAAAACTAAATATGGATTGTATGAATGGTTAGTCATGCCGTTTGGACTCACAAATGCACCAAGCACTTTTATGAGGTTAATGAACCATGTTTTGCGTGCTTTCATTGGAAAATTTATTGTAGTTTATTTTGATGACATTTTAATCTATAGCAAAAATCTTGATGAACATGTAGGACATCTAAGATGTGTACTTGTGGTTTTGAGAAAGGACAACTTTATGCTAGTTTTAAGAAGTGTATTTTTTTCATGGATAGAGTTGTGTTTCTAGGCTTTGTGGTTAGTGCTAATGGTGTAGAGGTAGATGAAGAGAAAATAAAAACTATTAAAGATTGGCCGACACCTAAAAAATTACCCAGGTTAGGAGTTTTCATGGATTGGCTAGTTTTTATAGGTGTTTTGTCAAGGATTTTATCACAATCACCACACCACTAACTGAGATTGTCAAGAAAAATATGGGATTTCAATGGGGGGTAAAACAAGAACATGCATTCAACACTATCAAAAATTGTTTATGTAAATCACCGATTTAAGCATTTTCGAACTTTGACAAAACTTTCGAGATTGAGCGTGATGCATCAGGGATAGGTATTGGAGCAGTCTTAATGCAGGATAAGAGACCCAGGCGAAGAGCCAGTACCCAGCGAGGGGGCGCGGCCATGCGTGCTGGCTCCTCTAGAATGTACAGAACCGTCGAGCAGCAACCAAGGCATTGCGGAGTTGCAGAACTAACTGAGATGGAAGAAGAAGATGAAAGAGACGACCCCTATTTTTTGGTTTGGGCTAAACTCTAAAGTGAGTAATTGTTAAATCAGAAGTTGGGCTTTTTTTATTTAGCCCAATTCTTAAATGAGTGAATTAATAAATGGTCCAATTTCCAAATGATCAGGCCATTTTGAAATCATGAAAGGCAGCCAAGAATCCAAGATTCCAAATGTCCAAATCGTGAAAGCCTAACCATTTTCCTTCCTTCTCCACTTTCCAATCCACACAACAGATTCTGAGACTCCATTCTAAAATTACATTTGAAATCGAAGAAGTGGAAACACCGACGCCTCGAGGATGAGGAGCCGCCGGAGCCCAGAGCCACCAACGACGTGTTCAGTGTTCTTCTGCCGACTGTTGTGCCGCTTGTCTGCCGTTTCTACCTTCTAGACTCTAGTCTCAACTCTCGAACTCGTGACTGCCAACTACAACTGGTGACTCTCTCTCTCTCTCTCTCTCTTGATTTTTTTTTGTTCTATTTTGTTGGCTACTTAGACTTGTTGACGTTGAGTAATGAATGTTAATTATGTTATGATTATTGATTTGGGAATTTATGTTTACAAAATTATGTTTGCGAATTGTGAATTGTGATAAGTAATTTATATTTTGATGAGGAATGATTATTGATTTGGGAATTTATGTTTATGAAATTATGTTTGCGAATTGTGATTTATGATAAGTAATTTATGTTTTATAGTTATGATTATTGATTCGGGAATTTATGTTTACGAAATTATGTTTGTGAATTGTGATTTATGATAAGTAATTTATGTTTTAACGAGGAATGATTATTGATTTGGGAATTTACATATATATTGAATAACTTTTAACATTATTTAATCAAATTTTAATAAACAACTGAACTATTACGATCGTTGATTGCCGACGGTCAATGGTCAACCTCCGCCCTAGCTGAACTTCGATATTGGGTTCACCCCTGAAGAGACCTATAGCCTACTTTAGTGAGAAGCTAAGCTCTCAACTATCCTACGTATGACAAGGAGCTCTATTCACTTGTTCGAGCCTTAGAGACATGGCAGCATTACCTGTGGCCAAAAGAGTTTTTAATTCATTCTGATCACGAATCATTGAAACATTTGCGGGGTCAAGGTAAGTTAAACAAATGACATGCATGCTAGATGGAATTCATAGAAACTTTTCTATATATCATTCGTTACAAACAAGCTATGGAAAATGTAGTAGCAGATGCATTGTCGCGAAGGTATGTGCTTTTAACTACTTTAAGTTCAAAATTACTTAGTTTTTAGTACATTAAGGACATGTATGCTAATGATTCTGAATTTTTTAACATTTACAATTTATGTCATAAGGGGGCTGTGATAAATTCTTTAAGCATGAGGGGTACTTGTTTCAGAAAAATAAATTATGTGTTCCTAATTGCTCTATGCATGAATTATTGGTTAGAAAAGCACATAGTGGGATCTAAGGGGTCACTTTAGGGGTAGCAAAGACTTTAGAAATATTAACTGGGCATTTTTATTGGCCTAAAATAAAAGTTGATGTGGAATGAATTTGTAGTCGAGGCATAACTTATAAACAGGCTAAATCTAGGGTCTTACCTCATGGGCTTTATACACATTTGCCAGTACATAGTAAACCTTGGGTAGACATCTCAATGGACTTTGTGTTAGGTTTGCCTAGGACTAAAAAGGGTCAGGATTTGATTTTTGTAGTGGTGGATAGGTTTAGTAAGATGGCGCATTTCATTCCATGTCACAAAACTGATGACGACCCTAACATTGCAACTTGTTCTTTAAGGAAATTGAGCGCTTACATGGAGTACCTAAAAGTATTGTGTCGGACAGGGATGTCAAATTTCTTAGTCACTTTTGGAGGGTCTTGTGGAATAAGTTAGGCAATAAATTACAATTTACTATAACTTGTCACCCACAAACCGATGGACAAACTAAAGTAGTGAATAGGACCATGACACAACTATTACGCACTGTGGTTAATAAGAATTTGAAAAATTGGGAAGAGTGCTTACCTTTCATAAAGTTTACATATAATAGGGCCACACACTTCGCTACATCATTTTCTCCATTTGAAATTGTTTATGGTTTTAATCCTATAACACCTATGGATTTAATACCTTTGCCTGTGAATGAACAATGTAGCTTAAATAGAAAGAGGAAGGTCGAGCTGGTGAAGTCACTCCATGAAAAGGTGTGGGAGCAAATTGAGAAGAAGAGTAAGCACTATATAGAGCAAGCAAACAGGGAAAATAAGATTGTTACATTTAAACCAGGAGATTAGGTTTGGGTACATTTCAGGAAAGAGTGATTTCCAGAACAAAGAAAATCAAAGTTGTTGCCATGGGGAGATGGACCGTTTCAAGTGCTTGAGAAGATCAATGACAACACATGCAAATTAGATCTTCCAGGCAAGTATAATGTTTTTGTAACTTTTAATGTGTCTGATCTTTCTCTCTTTGATGCAAGTACAGATTCAAGAATGAATCCTTTCGAAGGGGGAGGGGATGATGTGATCCAGGAGCCGCAAGCATCAAGGTCAAGTCCAACGTCAATCCCGAAGAAAGATCCGTTGATAGTCAAGGGCGGTCCGATGACTCAAGCGAGGATGAAGTGAGTAAAAGAGGCGATAGGATTGCTTGTCAAGACAACTATTGATGAAATCATGTTTGGGACACAAAATGGAACAAGTTTCATGTTGGGGTCGAACGCCGAAGAGACTTGGATCATCATGTTTAATGCGGACGAAGAAGGAGTGGAGAGCCAAAGTTGTATGACCACACAACACAAATGGCCTGCGGTCGCACAGACCTAGGCTGAGAGTTGAGGGGGACCAGCTTCAATTCCATGCGGACGCATGGAATTGAACCATGCGACCGCATGGATATTTTCAGATGCATTTTTTTTTTGCGATTTTCCTTGTTTTGCTAGAATTCTATATTTAATTGATTTCTTACCATATTTAGGAGATTATGCACGAAATTACCTAGATTCTTAGGACTAGTATAAATACTCTTATTATTTTCATTGTAAAAAAACTTTGACATATTGATTAATTGAAAGGCTTTAATTACTTTCTCTTTGTTCTTCCAATTGAACAAATTTCGAACTTATCAAAATCTAATTCTTGTGGTGTTCAAATCAACCGGGCGAGATTCCATAATTTTACGTAATCAAGAGGTCCGCACATCGTCGGTTATTTGGGTTGCTTGGTTCCAGATTTGTTGAATTTGATACCAAAACCTTGCTTTGGCCTTCTCGGGAAGATTTCCATTTTATTCATGGGTTCCGTAGAATTTTCCTACGCGGGTTCACATCATAACGATTCAATAAGTTGAGTTACCATCAAAAATCCTTTTAGAGATTAATGGTTGATGAAATAAAGATTTAATAAGTCGGATGATCACACCAAAGGACACAGAGTTGATCACAAAGCTTATCACACGTGTAAAAGAAATTATATTTTTGAAAAAATTATCCACTAGGAGGAAGGAAAAAATCAATGTGAAAACCAAAACTTTATGATTTAATTGGATAACTAATATCTTCTAAATTTCTTCACATTTTACTTGAGTACTATTTATGGTAGCATTGAATAAATAGTATCCTCACTGATAGATTAAGCATAATTGAGGTTATATTTGTCACATGATTAGGACTTAACAAACAACTAGGATGACTAGGAGTAGCCCAACATATCTTCGTCATGCTGAAATGGCCATTGATAACTACAATAATTATGAAGTGAGATCAGATCGAACCTTTGTCGAGCACGTTGAAGATTTCCTTTCTAAGTGGGAGCAAGCAAGATCGTTTGGTTATAATGAGGGAAAAGTCCTCTCAATTTACCATCTCGTAAGCACAATGAGCCCTCAATGGAGAGACGTAGCTTACTTCGTGAGGGATGTGGATTATGAGATATACTTGCAAGAAGATTGGGATATGATTTATTATAAGGGATACTGTGAGGACATCAAAATCCCGTGGGCTCACAAACAATAGGAGCTAGTGCTAGAACCTGAGCTTGAGCCAGAGGAAGAGCCTGATGAGGACCTAGAAAAAGAGCCTAAGGAGGACTTAGAGAAGGAAATTGAACCAGAGCCGAAAGACCCTGAGCAAGAACTCGAGCCATTGAATTTCGTTAATTTGGTTACGTATTCTGAGCCCAAGTCATGCATTCCTCAGATGACGAGAATCCACCAAAAGAAGATTTTTAGGACTCATAGAAATTAGAAATAGATGTTATTTAAGTAGGAAGAGTTTATTTATTTGATATTTTCTTTTTGAAAAAAAAAATACTATATGTAAGAATTTAGAAATTTTTTAGCTTTTTTTCACCATTATTATCATCATCACCATCGCCGCCGCCACCACCACCGTCATTATTAGGTTAACCAGTATTTCTAAATTAAAATTTTATTTGTTTTAAGAAAATGTTGAGACAACAACAAAACCAAGCTACAGTCATCAGGGATTGCTGAGGGCTATACAAGATCCAGGTAGACAACATGCACATATTGATCCCCAAGATGCAAGCAACATCAGTTCAACTGTTAAACAGTTTCATCACTACAAATCCCCAAACTTCGATGGCTAGGTAGACGTGCTAGCAACTGAAGAATGGAAAAAAGGAATGGAGTGAATCTTTAAATATCTTTCTTGCACTGATGCTCAGAAAGTATTATGCACGGAGTTCATGTTAGTTGATGATGTAGGTCACTTGTGGGAGTCAGTATCACACACTAGAACTGAAGCACAATAATGTGCTCTGACCTAGGCACAATTAAAGGATGAATTGATGGGAAAATACTTTCTATAAGTCTCAAGGGATCGAAAAGAGGCATAGTTTCTTCAAACGGGGAAAGTCAAAGCTTGAGGATTATGAGAGAAAGTTCGAACAACTATCCAAGTATGCACCACACCTAGTTGATACGGATGCAAATAAAGTGAGGAGGTTTGAACTGGAATTGCGTCTAGAGATTGATGAATAATGGCAGCCCACTAATTTACCACCTATAGTCGGATTTTACAAACTGCTCAAGCAATCTCAAATAGATTAGAGATTGACCAAGCTTTTTCAACAAGGTACCGAGCCTTCAGAAAAGTGAAAGTGGTATGGGTCCAATGAAGGGATAGGAGATGGACAGAATAAGAAAACATCGGACCAAGATTGGGATAAACTATTTCGCCTTGTCCAAAGTGCAACAAGACACATAAGGAGGGAGACTAAAGCGAAATAGTTTCACGTTTTACTCTGAATAGTTTCACGTTTAACAGGTGGGGGACTAAAGCGAAATAGTTATTTTTTTAAATTCCTATTTTTTGGGTCAAATAATTAGATTTTGATAGAGCGAGTTTTAATATAGTAATATTGGACTCTTATTGAAGCTTGAATTAATTAGAAATCTTTAATTCATGAAAAAATTGTTTTGGGTAAAACCAAATTAAGATAGACCCAATTGAAGGAAAACAATGATAAAAAGAATTTTAAATAGTTAATAACCTAAGTCAAATTCTATTCTTGCTGCCACATTTTTTTAATTATTTATTAGTTTTGATTTAGAGATTTCTAGGATGACCGCTATGTATATTGATGGATAGAGATAGTAGTTTTTTTATTCAATAAGATGATATAGTACAAACTTGAATAAATCCTTTTGCATAATACACGCCACTTGTGATTTGGCCCTATCAAATCAATTTTATTATTATTATTTTTTTGTTTAAGGTAAAATTTATCAACCACTCTAGCCTATACCTATATATAGGCATGGTGGAAGAACTTTTACACACACAAATTCATATACACTCATATGTGAGAGAGAGAGAGAGAGAGAGAGGGGGGGGGGAATAGTGTTTGAAATCAGGAAGTTGTATACTTCAAATATTATTGCCAGTCAATAATCTTTCACCAAAGCAGAGAAAAGAATTTTGAATGTAGATTCAGATTTTTATATTTCAATAACGAGGTAAGATACTTCATGTGCAAATGGTTGTTCCTTATAAGTTATGTTCAATTAATTATTCATAAACTACTAGTGGACCTTCGGGTTCGAGGTAAAGAAATGGGGTCCTCTAGGTCCTTGCCATAATTCTTAGATGTCGAGGCTAACTCTATGGAGAGGAGGCCAGGTTGTACTTTGAAACGAAGCCCATGTTTGAGCACCATTCGTTGAAAAAAATGCATTCTTAAGAGAGAGAGGGGGGGGGGGAATAGTGTTTGAAATCAGGAAGTTGTATACTTCAAATATTATTGCCAGTCAATAATCTTTCACCAAAGCAGAGAAAAGAATTTTGAATGTAGATTCAGATTTTTATATTTCAATAACGAGGTAAGATACTTCATGTGCAAATGGTTGTTCCTTATAAGTTATGTTCAATTAATTATTCATAAACTACTAGTGGACCTTCGGGTTCGAGGTAAAGAAATGGGGTCCTCTAGGTCCTTGCCATAATTCTTAGATGTCGAGGCTAACTCTATGGAGAGGAGGCCAGGTTGTACTTTGAAACGAAGCCCATGTTTGAGCACCATTCGTTGAAAAAAATGCATTCTTAAACATTGTTTTGACGGCATTTCAATCATACATTTTTCAATAAAATAATATTACACGCAAATTCAAAATTTTTCTTATTTTTTAACCATTTATTTTCCTTCAATACACTATTCAAAAATGCATTTTTCCTCCAAAATAGGGCTCAAACAATCTTGTAGTTAGAATTTATCTTATGTGTGAAAGTAAGATGCAAGCCAACTTTAACTCCTTATTTGTATATAAGCCCTCCAAGCCTAAGCTCCTAATAATTTCTAATGTTATGGCCAAAGGCTAATTTTAAGTTCTTGCTTACCTAACGTTAGTTCTACGTGGTGGTACCATTGAAGGCACTCCTTGGTACTTATTTCTTGATTAGAAGCTAGCTTCCACTGGTAATCTTATCATAAAAGGTGAGGCTGCTTTTCAGGAGTTGAGGCTAGCTATTTGCTAAACTTTAGCTAGAGATTACCTAAGTGCAAAGGTTGAAGCAGGCCAATTATAAGTCCTTGTTTATTCGGGGCATCTACAAACCCTTCGGACCTTAGTTTCCAATAATATCTAATGTTGAGGTTAGGGCTTGTCTCTAATCCATTGATCACCTAAGGCTAGCTCTCGATGGTTCTATTATTGAAAACTTGCATTGCACTGTGTTTCTTAACTTATTGAGGATTATTTGTTTACTATATTCTAATTGAAGACCTAATCTGGGAGTCTAGGTTCTATTTAGGCTTATCTTTAAAATAAATTTATACGGTATCAACAAGGGATTTAATGATGTGATCCAAGAGTCAAGCTCGAAGAAGACAAGTGTGGAGCAAGACCCGTTGATAATCAAAGGCGGGCCGATGACACGATCAAGGGCAAAACGAGTAAAACAAGTGATGGGATTGTTCGTTCAAAAAACAATTGATGAAACATTGTTCGGGACGCAAAACGAGGCAACTTTCATGTTGGGGTCGAGAGTTGAAGAGAATTGGATTAACATGATACAAGCAACAAAAGTCGAAGACCAAAATAACAACTATGCGGTCACATAGTTGGCAAGAATTTTCCTTTTTTGGCGCGAACTTTCCTTATTTCATTAGAATTCTATTATAGACAATATTCGTGTAATCTTTAATTCCGTTTTAAACTAGGGTTAGAGTTTTATTCCTATTAAAATTAGTTTCTAGATTTCTATATATAAATAGGTTTATTTTCATTGTAAAACATTACACAACATTATTTTTGAGAGAATTCCACAAATTTAAAATTCTTTGAGTTCACTTTGTTCTTTGAAGCGCTTGGAAGAAAGTACTGAGTGGTAAAAGGCAGAGTAATGAGATTAATAGAGGGAAAAAGCCATATTGTGTGATTTTCGAGTGAATACTGGTGAGGCAAATAAAATTTCTAGTTTTAGGATGTCTGAACGAGAAAATTCAATTTTAGCCGACACGGCATTCATAACAGCGCAACGGATGATTTGATACAGCGATTTTAAAGTGCATTGGGGATGTGAGAGATAGGTTGGATAGACACGAAGCTTGGATGACAAGGTTAGATACTTCGATGGCTAATCTTAGTAGGGCAACTAGTAGAGGTGTCGAATGTTAGGGGACCAAGTAGGTAAGAACCTAGAAGAGTAAAGCGTGAGGAATATGATAGTGATCTGGATGAGTATGAGGCTGATGATGTTGATTTGGGACGGATGAGGAATAGATGCGATAGGTTTGAAAGACGGGGCAAGAATAATAATGGAGATGAGATGGATAGAACATAGGTAATATCAGAATGACCATTCCAAAATTTAAAGGAAGAAGTGACCCGGAGGTGTACCTAGAGTGGGAAAGAAAGGTTGAATTGATTTTTGAATGTTATAACTACTCCGAAGAGAAGAAGGTAAAGTTTGCAAATTTAGAGTTCATTGACTATGCAATAACTTGGTAGGATCAAGTGGTTACTTCACAAAGTAGGTGTGGGGGAAGGCCGGTTAGTACTTGGGAGAAGCTGAAGACATTGATGAGAAAACATTTCGTTCCTAGTCATTATTATAGGGATAATCATCAGAAATTGCAAAGCTTGTATCAAGGGTCGAAAAGCTTGGAGGATTACCACAAGGAGATGGAGACACTTATGATTAGGGCAAATGTGGTTGAGGATTGAGAAATTACTATGGCACGGTTCCTGAATGGGTTAAATAGGAAAATTGCTAATGTAGTGAAGTTGCAGCATTATGTGAAGTTAGAAGATATGTTATATGTAGCCATGAAGGTGGAGAGACGATTGACGAGGAAGGGGACAGCTAGGCAACCGTTTAGTAATTCGGGTTCTAACTCATCCTGGAAATTGAGGTGGGATAATAATAAGGGTGATAGGGCTGTACCTAAAGGTAGGAATGATTGGCAAAAGGGAAAAGATGAACGTGCTAGTAGAACAATACCAAAATCGGAGTCACAACCATCAAGGAATCGAGACATCAAGTGTTTTAGATGCTTAGGGTCAGGGAACATCACTTCTCAATGCCCAAACAAAAGGGCAATGGTGTTGCAAGACAATGGAGAGGTGGTGAGCAAAAGTAAAGGTGAATATGACGACATGTCGACGTTAAAGGAGGCTAGTGAAGAAGCAAAGTTTGAAGGTGTTGTTGGGGGTCTTTTAGTTGCAAGGCAAGCTCTTACTACTCACATCAAGACGGATGACTCAGAGCTACAACGGGAGAACATCTTCCATACTCAATGCCATGTCAACGATACGGTATGTAGTGTAATTATTGATGGTGATAGTTGCACAAATGTTGCTAGCATAGCATTTGTAGAGAAATTAAATTTAACACTGTTGAGGCATCCTAGGCTATATAAATTGCAATGGTTAAATGAAATTGGAGAAGTTAGGGTTAATCGAAGGGTTTTAATTAATCTCTTAATTGGAAGTTACCGGAATGAAGTAGTCTATAATGTAGTAACAATGCAAGAGGGACATAATTTGTTTGGGAGACCTTCGTAAAATGATAGGAAAGTAATGCATGATGGGTACAAGAATCACTACAGTTTCGTCAAGGATGGAAGGACCATTACCCTTGTGCCATTAACATCGACGCAAGTATATGAGGACCAAATCAAGTTGAAGAATGAGGAAAAGAGAATGGTGAAAGAGCTAGAGGAGAGGAAAGAAAACAGTGAGGTAGGGAGTAAGAGAGAAAATGGTGAGGTCGCTACTAGAGAGAAAAAGAGAGTGGAGACATAAGACAAAAACGAAAGAGAGTCTTATGAGAGAAAAGAAAAATCATGAATGAATTTCTTTACAAAAGGGAGTGAAGTGAAGAGAGCGGTAGTTGAGAGAAAAGAAATGATCTTGTTCTTGTATAAGGAATCATTCCTCAATTTGGAGGAAACTAACTCACCCCTCCCTAGTTTGGCTAAGTCTTTATTGCTGGAATTTGAAGACATATTTCCGAAGGACATGCCTAGTGTGTTACCAACCATTCAAGGTATTGAACACCAGATTGACTTTATACCTGGAGCTGTCATTCCAAATTGACCAGCTTACCGAAGCAATCTCGAGTAGACAAAGGAACTTCACAGGCAGGTAGAGGAAATGATGAGCAATGGTTATGTAAGGGAGAGCATGACTCCATGTGCAGTACTAGTATTGTTTGTGCCAAGGAAAGATGGGTCATGGAGAATGTGCGGGATTGCAGAGCCATCAATAACATGACAGTAAAGTATCATCACCCAATCTCTAGGTAAGATGACATGTTGGATGAATTGCATGGTGCATGTATTTTTGGCAAAATTGATCTTAAGAGTAGGTACCATCAAATTCGCATAAGAGAAGGTGATGAACGGAAAATTGCATTATATGAATGGTTAGTTATGCCGTTTGGACTCACTAATGCACCGAGCACTTTTATGAATCTGATGAATCATGTTTTGCATGCTTATATAAGAAAATTTGTTGTGGTTTATGTTGATGACATTTTAATCTATAGCAAAAACATTAATGAGCATCTGGAACACTTGAGATGTATGCTTGTAGTGTTAAGGAAAGAGTAACTATATGTTAATTTCAAGAAATGTACATTTTGTATGGAAAATGTAGTCTTTCTAAGTTTTGTGGTTAGTGCTAATAGGGTAGAAGTAAATAAAGAAAAGATTAAAGCTATTAAAGATTGGCCTACACGTAAAACCATAACGGAGGTTAGGAGTTTTCATGGTTTGGCTAGTTTTTATAGGCGATTGGTAAAAAATTTTAGGACAATCAGTACACCACTTACTGAAGTCGTTAAGAAAAGTGTGGATTTTCATTGTAGTGATGAACAGGAGTATGTATTTAATACTATTAAGGATAAATTGTGTAAAACCCCTATTTTAGCGTTACCTGATTTTAACAAAGCTTTCGAGATTGAGTGTGATGCATCAGGAATAGGCATTAGAGCAATTCTAATGCAGGAACGAAGACCAATAGCCTATTTCAGTAAAAAGCTAAGTAGGGTTGCACTAAACTACCCAACATATGACAAAGAGTTATACTTTCTTGTTCGGGCATTGGAGACATGGCAGCACTATTTGTGGCCGAACAAGTTCGTTATTCACACCGATCATGAATCATTAAAGTACATGCGGTATCAAGGAAAGTTAAACAAGAGGCATGCTAGACGGATGGAATTCATTGAGACATTTCTCTATGTCATCAAGTACAAGCAAGGTAAAGAAAATGTAGTGGCGGATGCGTTATCTCGAAGGTATGCCTTGATAACTTCTTTAAGCGCTAGATTGCTTGGTTTTGAACATATTAAAAGCATGTATGAAACTGACTTAGATTTTTTCGATATTTACAAATCTTGTGAAAAATGGGCTGTTGATAAGTTCTTTAGGCACGAGGGTTATTTATTTCGGGAAAATAGGTTATGTGTTCCTAATTGTTTAATATGAGAGTTGTTAGTGAGAGAAACACATATTGGTAGATTGATGGGACATTTTGGGGTACAGAAGACTTTGAAGATGTTAGGGGAGCATTTCTATTGGCCTAAAATGAAAGTTGATGTTGAGAGAATTTGTAGTTGATGCATAACTTGTAAAAAGGCTAAGTCTAAAGTTTTACCTTAAGGATTATACACACCATTACCTACACCTAGTGAACCATTGGTTGACATTTCAATGGATTTTGTTTTATGTTTACCTAGGACTAAGAAAGGATGGGATTCAATTTTTATGGTGGTAGATAGGTTTAGTAAAATGGCACACTTTATACCATGTCACAAAATCGATGATGCCACACATATATCTGATTTGTTCTTTAAAGAGGTTTGTGCATTTGCATGGGGTTCCAAATAGTATAGTGTCAAATAGGGACGTGAAGTTCTTGAGTCATTTTTGGCGATTTTTGTGGAGTAAGTTAGGATTGAAATTGTTATTTTCCACAACTTGTCACCCCCAAGCCGATGGGCAACCTAAGGTAGTAAATAGGACTATGATTCAACTCTTGCACACAGTAATCAATAAGAACTTGAAAAATTGGGAAGAGTGTTTACCATTCGTTGAATTTGCTTATAATCGTGCTATTCATTCTACTACTTCATTTTCACCTTTTGAAATTGTTTATAGTTTTAATCTACTACCCCCTTTGGATTTAATTCCGTTACCTATGAATGTAGCAGTTTAGATGGTAAAAGAAAAATAGAGTTGGTAAAATCACTCCATGCAAAGGTTAAGTTGCAGATCGAAAACAAAAGCAAGCTTGTTGCATCGCAGACAAACAAAGGTAGAAAAAAGGATAACATTCGAACCCTGAGATTGGGTTTGGGTGCATTTCAGAAAGGAACACTTTCCAGAGCAAAGGAAGTCAAAATCATAACCACGGGGAGACGGTCCATTTCAAGTCATCGAGAAGATCAATGACAATGCATATAAACTGGACCTTCCAGGTGAGTATAATGTTTCAGCAATTTTTAATGTGTCTGATCTCTCTCTCTTTGATGATGGTGTAGGTTCGAGGACGAATCCTTTTGAAGATGGAGGGGATGATGTGATCCAAGAGTCAAGCTCGAAGAAGACAAGTGTAGAGCGAGACTCATTGATAATCAAAGGTGGGCCGATGACGCGATCGAGGGCAAAACAAGTAAAATAAGCGATGTGATTGTTCGTTCAAGAAATAATTGACAAAACATTGTTGAGGACGCAAAACGAGGCAACTTTCATGTTGAGGTTGAGAGTCGAAGTGAATTTGATCAATATGATACAAGCAACAAAATTCGAAGACCAAAATAACAACTATGCAGTCGCATAGTTGGCGAGAATGTTCCTTTTTTGGTATGAACTTTTCTTATTTCATTAGAATTCTATTATAGGCAATATTCTTGTAATTTTTAATTCCGTTTTAGACTAGGATTAGATATTTATTCCTATTAGAATTAATTTCTAGATTTCTACATATAAATAGATCTATTTTCATTGTAAAACATTGCACAACATTTATTGAGAGAATTCAATATAGAGAGGTAATTTGCTTTCTTCACATCATTCTTTATTGAACAATTAGAACTTATTAAGAGTTACAATCTTGTGGCACCCCAATTCGGGTGCGGGTCTTTCAAGCTTTGATGTTGTTGGGTTTTTTGGTTCATTGATTTAGTTTCAAACTCTCAAACCTCTTAATTGGCTTTTATGGGGTTCTAACAATCTAGTTCTGGGTTTCATAGTCAACATAGTTATGGGGTTGGCATCATTTAAGTTAAGAACCAAAAGAGAACTTACCTTTTTTGTAATGACTCGGGCCTTGTGCGCAAGCCATTGACTTAATGTTTGATCTAGGTGGGCATCTACCTACTTAACCCCTCATGGATTTTTATTGCATTCCTAGGATTCTAACACATAACTTCTCTTTCGGAGAAACTTAAGTTGAATTTCGATACCAATAAGGTAACTTGTACAGTTAGTCCCAGGATTTAACTTGAAGTCTCTCATTGGATAGAGGTTATGGGTTCAAATCCTAAGAGACGTGATAGAAAGTCGTGAAGAGTAAGATGGGCTCAGGCTCTTCATAACGGACATTACATGTGATATAACAGCTTGGGCACAAAGGTTAGGTCGTTACAAAAAAAAAAGCAATTGGTATTAGTATTTAACTTAAATCTCCATTAAAGGAAAGTCATGGGTTCGAATCCTGGGAGAACGCAACAAAAACCTTAAGGGATAAGATGGGACCAGACTCTTTCACAATGGACAGTAGATAAATTAACAGTTTAGGCACAGCGGCAAGATCGTTAAAAAAATACACATTTTTGTCATTTTTGCAGCGACTCGATCTCTATATTCAAGCTATTATATCCTACGTACTGTCCTATTTAGGACAATATCTGTCTACTTATCCCCTCACGACTTTCTATCGCATTCCCAAGATTCGTCAATTGAAGTCTCTATTAAGTAAAAGGTTATGGGTTCGAATCCTAGAAAGACGCGATAGAAAGTAATGAGGGGTACGATGAACTTAGCTCTCCCAATATAGACAATACATAAGTTAACAATTTGGTACAGAGGTAGATCATTAATGACCCAAGCCTTGTGCCCAAGTCATTATCTTATGTACTTTCTGCTCTAGATAAACAGTTGCCCATTTAACCCTCACGAATTTCTTGCTTCCTCAAAATTCGAAGACGACCTCCCTTTAAAAGAGATTTAAGTTGAATCTTGGTGCCCATTGGGTATAATGACTTGGGCCTTGTGCCCAAGCATTAACTTACGTACTATCACTTTGGGTGGGCACTGCCCACTTACCCTCTCACAAATTTCTATCACGTCCTCGAAATTCGAATACATGACTCTACTTAAGAGAGATTTAAATTGAATCTTAAAACCAATCTAATAAAGTCATGGGTTCGAATGCTGGGGATGCAGCAGAAAGTCATGAGAAGTAAGATGAGCTTAATCTCTTCCAAAGTAGACAATATGTAAGTTAACAGTTTGAACATAAAGGACTGGGTAGGTGGTTACATCTTTTGCTCTACACAAGCCAAATCCCTTGAGGATATAAAGAATATCTCAAATTAAATGTATCTTAGGAATTGGAAGAGTATCTTCGATAAATAATATCAAGACCTCAGATTGAAAGAATATTTGGGGTTCAAACTATTATAGGATTAAGAAAAAAATCACACTCCTCATAAAGGCCAATGATTGAAAATCATGGGATTGAAAGAACCTACCATATAAATGGCTTCAAATTGATAGAAGAGGAAGTTTTGTAAAAGCAACATGACTAATTTAGTCGAGGAGTCAAAATGTATTAATTGTTTTATAGAATTTTCAGCAACAACTATTAACTTGGATTTGTAATCAAAAACTTCCTTTATTTAAAATTTTAGGGTTGA
Organism: Olea europaea var. sylvestris; assembly: GCF_002742605.1. Lineage (NCBI taxonomy): Eukaryota > Viridiplantae > Streptophyta > Magnoliopsida > Lamiales > Oleaceae > Olea > Olea europaea. The sequence continues at coordinate 4,894,022 of NC_036256.1, read as the reverse complement.
AAATGTTAGGATTGAAGAAGAATATTTTCTAAATGGCCTTGAATTGAAAGACTAGTTAGGGTTAGTTTTCTAACTAAAAATATCGAGAATTGATAGAATATCATTGATTGAAAAGGCCATGAAACTATCAAGCTTCAGGCTCCAATAGGTTATTTGTGTCGAAGTACACATAAAATCGGAATATCATGTGTGCTTGAGGTTCTCTTCGATATAGAAACCTAGAAACTCATATGGAATAAAAAATCTACAAGAGCCTATGTATTATGCTTCGATCTCTGCTCAATATAATACTTTGGAGAGGCACGAGAACTTATACTATAGGTAAAACTGTAAGTTTTCGAATATTTCGGCACTCGCAACAAAGAAACATCAAATTCTTTGGTTTTCCATAAATATAAAACTTAGATATGGGAGACAAGTGTTACCTACTAAAACAGTTATTATATACCATGTATTTTTAACACTCGTGCATCGTCCATTGAGGAACAATTTGAGCGAAAGATGCTTCGGCCATTGAAGAACTATTAAACAATGAAATGTGCAAAATCTTAACACTTGGAGAAAAAAGATTGAAAAGCCTCGGCCACCAAAAGGACTAAAGGCCTCGTACTAGCCTCGAATATAGACAGAAACCTTAGTACGAGTTCTGACAAAATTTTAGTGAGTTTTAGTGCACTAAACCCATGTGTGCACACAATAGATAGCTGATAGGTGTACAAAATACAAACATCAACAAACCCTTGGAAATGGGACCTAATTGTAACTCCCAACATATTAATAAAGAATTATCAACTCATGAAATGACCAAAGTACCTTTAAAAATGGCTATAAATAGGATGATTGCATAATGTTAAAAAGAATACAATCTGATATCCAAACTTCCACTCTTAAAAAGAGCCTTGGACCAAAAGACAATTCGGGGTCCGAACTTGAAAAATTAAACTATTTGGATAGAGAAACACTTTTCGTCCGAAGTAACACTGAGATCTTACTCTTTTTTAATAAGCAATTGGCTCTTGAATATACCTTAAATTTCCAAAAATGATGGAAAATCTTGCAAAAATATAGGCAAAAAACTTAAACGTTGTCTTTAAAAATATTATCCTTTTTTTTTTTTTTTGGAGATCAATAATTTGCATAGTCTCCTTCAATAAATTCGTTGGAAAGGCATAGGAGACTTATTTACTCTCTTATTTTTAGATAGAGTAATTAATACAAAACGTTCCTCCATTTCGATGTTTTTGTGGAAAATGTCCCTACCTTTCGTTCTTTGGCGGATTACACCCTCACCTTTACATTTTTTTTGCGCAAAACATCATTCTATCAACTCCCCGTTAAAATGCTCTTTTAAATCAAAAGGTAATTAGCACAAAAGGTCCCTACCTTTCAATATTATTGTGCACAACGTCCCTACTTTTCATTTTTTGACATAATTAGCACAAAAGGTCTCTAACTTCAATGTTATTGTAAAAAACGTCCCTACCTTTCATCTTTTAGCATTTTCACCCCTACCTTTCACCTTTCATTGTGAAAAAAGGTCCTTCTCATCCATTTTTTTTCAATAAAATGACGATTTTACCCTCCTATTCAAATAAAACAAAAAGAAAAGATGAATTACCAATTGCAACCATAGTCCTTAAATTTTTTAAAAAATTACAAAAAAAATCAAAAATTCCCAACCACAACCACTTTCACAACCTATGAAGCTGCCAATTGTGAATCAACATAACACCACCTTTCTACCACTATGCCCACCGGACTCCACCACCGTAAATGTGGTTGTTTCGAACAGATTGGTGACCAATACTATGGAGGAGGATATTGGGGAGAATGAGGCGAGGCTGGTGGTGGTGGAGTTCGATAGGTGTTGTGGCCGAAATGTGGTGCTATATGGATCTATAGGTGGTGGCTTGGTGGGATTATGAAAGTGGCGGTAGTGGAGAATTTAGGATTTATTTGTAATATTTTGAAAGATATTGCAATTAATTATTTATTTTTCTTTTCTTTTCTTTTTGTTTTATTTGAATAGGAGAGTAAAATCATCATTTTATTGAAAAAATGGATGAAAATGACCTTTTGCGCAATGAAGGGTGAAAGGTAGGGGTGAAAATGCTAAAGATCAAAGGTAGGGACATTTTGCACAATAACATTGAAAGGTAGGGACCTTTTGTGTTAATTATGCTAAAAAAATGAAGGTAGGGACGTTTTGCATAACAATATTGAAAGGTAGGGACCTTTTGTACTAATTACCTTTTGATTTAACGGAGCATTTTAACGGAGAGTTGACAGAATGACGTTTTGCGCAAAAAAAGGTAAATGTGAGAGTGTAATCAGTCAAAAAACGAAAGGTAGGGACGTTTTCCATAAAAACAACGAAAGATAGGGACGTTTTGTGCTAACTACTCTTTTTAGGTATTCAAAATAAATAATGAATACAAAAGTTTGGCCAAATATTTTCCCCCTCAGTTCAAAGCCTGTTAGCAATATATTTGGGTAAAAATGATCATCAAAGGCATGTGCTACTTTAATTGAAGGTTAATGATAAAATTGCGACAACAAAAGTTCGAGTCAAAAGTGCCAAAACGAAGAAAAATTGGAAACTTTCGTTGTAAATAAAATATGGTACAAATAATAAAAAATGTTATTTAAGTATAGCTACCTAGAGTGAAAATTCTAAAATTATTAATAAACCGTTTAAAATCATTTAAATAAAAAAATGCAAAACTTAAAATTAATATAATTATCATGCTAGATAAAAATTCGTGATGCAAGGTTATCAAAACTCTCACAATTTTTTTCAAGATACAATATTCGTAACTACAATTGATATTTTCTTTCGTAATATTATCAATATTTTCTAATTTATCTTATCAAAGAAGTTATTAATGTACTAAAAATTATCATTTATTTACATTGACTCACAATTTTTAATTGAAATGTGTTGACCTTTTTTATAGGGGTGATACGGCTAATAGATTTTGACACGTTTCAAGTTCATGTAACCTCTTCCTACACACTTGAACAAACCGTTAGAGTACGTGACCTTCTTTGGTGGTTGGAAGGTGATCACGAGCACTCCAACAATCAAATCAGTCTTCAGTTGATAGAGTATTTGAGTGTGGGATGTGCTTAATAAGTGGACCACTTAGTAAAAAGGGGCTTGGATATACAAGATATGTAGAGAATTATGAGAGTGCAAAAGTATAGCTTGAGAGTATCACAACACCAAAAAAGGGCTTTGCAGCAGTTAAAAAATGCTACAAAAGGTCATTTGCATCGTTTTGGTGTATGTTACGGGGTCGATGTTGCCATTGAGGGAAGAAATACAACAACGTTTATTCACCGTTGCAAAATAAGAAAACACACGAACAAAAGTGAATTGACCCATATCTGTGCACAAATTGAAATTTAGTTCGATTGCAGCTCCCCATTTAATTTATGCTGCAATTTCTCCGCCTACAACATTAAACAGCGTGGTGAGAAATTTATCACCCAAACCCTAAAATTCATTCTTACTAACCTCCTCAAGATGTTCTCTTATTGGTTTCTCCTATGTATTGATTCTGGTCAGTGGTGGTGGAAGTCGATGAGAGACAAGAGTGCAAGACTAAGGCATGGAGAATGGAGTTGAGAGGAGTAAAACCTATAGTTTTGAAATGTTTGGCATGCAACATTTTTCTTTTAGGCAGTTAAATTGAAAGGACCAACAATCCAAAATATAATTAAATAAATAAATAAATAAAACTAATTTGGGTTGGGCCCAGAGTTTAGTGCTTGCCTGTAATTGGGCCTAATTTTTTTTGTAAGCCATGTAATGGGCTTAATTTTTTTTAAGTAATGGGCCTATTGTTTTTTAAAAGAGTGCCCAACTGGAAAAGACCCACAATTAAAAAATTGCCCCAACCCAACTTGCCTTAACTTTATGCAACGTTTATTAAACGTTGCAAAAAATTTTAACTTTTCGCAACGTTTAATAAACGTTGCAAAAGAGAAATATTTTTGCAACAATTGATAAACGTTCGCAACATTTAATAAACATTACTAAAGATAAACTTTTTGCAACGTTTATCAAACATTGCAAAAACCTTTTCACAACGTTTAATAGTTTTCGCAACATTTGATACACAGTGCTAAAAATAAAAACTTTTGCAGTACTAAATAAACTTTGCAAAAATGCGACATTAGCAACAATAAAATGTTGCCAAATCTCAATTACTAATATCAATAGTAATATTCACTTACTAAAATGTTGCAATAAAGCATTTTAGCAACATTTAATTAATGAATGTTGCCTTTTATATATTGCAAAAGGGCATTTTTGTTGTAGTGTATAAACTCGCATTACCTTTAAATGACACAATGTGTGGGCTTTTATAAAAGAAGGAGATAAATAATAATCATTGAATGAAGAGACACATGGCCTCATCTTAGCTGTTGAAGTGCCTATCATAGGCATCAAATGGTCAGTCTTAGGCTCAAGCACATTAAATGTTATAACCCTTTGCAGCCCTATGTCTGATAGATAGGGGTTAGACTTGACATGTTGATTTTGTAAAGTGGCTACCAAAGTAAGTTATTACATGAATCATTCATAGGAGATCATATACGAAAGATTCCCTATAATGCCTCTATCTGCCTTGCCTTATCCATAGGGGCTCAGCCCGGCCATTCATATGGGTTTGGCCCTAGTACATGAATTCAGTCTCTCAATATGGACTTGGCCTCTTCATGGGGGTTTAACCAATTTTGCTACATGGACAGAATAGTGAGGAGTGCGAGCTCAGATTCGCTTGCTATATGGTTTTCATGTGATCATGATTAGAGACTCGTTGAAAGAGGCGTAACAAAATCCTTTTGATTACATTCGTACAATATATGATTAGGTATTGCATTTTGATTTGTTTTAGTGTTCCTTTTTACCTCATACCAACATGATTAACAAAATGGTGTTAATTAAATCATTGATTAACAAAGTGGTGTTGAATTAAATCACTCAACTAACAGGATTGACAAAGTGGATTTGAATTGAATCACTGATTTAATAAAGTGGAAATGGATTAAACCATTGGCTAATCTATAATATCCAACCTTATATGGCATGTTTGGCTTAGATTTAAATGCATTTTTCTAAATTAATTTATTTTTTATTTTTATTTTTATTTTTATTTTTATCTTTATTTTTATTTTTTGGCTTACTTCAAAATAAAAGTAACTTATTTTGACTGAATAAATTGCTGTACAATAGAATTTTTGTTCACTAGTTATTCAACACATTCTTCAAAAATCTGCAAAAATCAAATTTAATTCAACACTTCACCATTCATTTTAGATCGTACCGCCCAGACCATCTGGGAACTAGGCCCAACTGTGAGTTACCTTGACTGAGAGTTACTTTTGTAAACAACTTGTTTATTTTTAATTTAATCAATAAAAAAAGAAAAGTTATTAAGTTTAAAACAAACTTACTATTAATCGTCAACGCATAGTAAACGCACAAATTTCCCTTTTATCTCGGAGCTCCATTAAAATGGTGCGTTTTCTTTTAGATATAAATATTTATCTGTGTGGGACTTAAAGATTTCTTCATTCTTTGAAGCAGCCATTAAGGTGAAGAATAACTTTCAAAGATAGTCAAGAATGACCATTATCCAAGTGATATAGTGGTGTCTATAAAACTATATTCTTAACGTGTTAAATTCTATATTAATTTATTTAAAAATATATATATTTTTGATAAGTTGTGCCAAGTCGGCCCTCATTATAAAAAAAAAATAATAATAATAATAATAATAAAAAAAGGGAAGGATAGTGAAGAAGATAACCACGACATAACAAACTAGATGGTACATAGTCCATTACATTTATTTATTTATTTATTTATTGTAGCTATTATTTAGATAGTAAAACATAAGAACTTTAAAACGTATATATTTACGCGGGTTTCGAACTTATACTCTAGTCTAACAAAGTTCACATTTGAACAAATCATTTTACAGCAAACAAATATGTTATAAGCAACCTTTAGGCCATACTCCAAAAGTTATACGTAAAATATAGGAAGTTCTGAAGTTACTTATTTATATTTTCAACTCAGAAGTGTGTTATGAACACTAATAAGTGTGATAGAGGAGTACTATACTAACTAGAATCCCCAGGCACAGGGTCAATCAATGCAAAATTGTTTGAAATTTTTGTGGCCCTTCAACTTTATAATGTCATGTCAATATGACTCAGTTATTGTGCATAGCCCTCCCAAATGGAACGCTGCCTGCTTTTTCCTGCTAATTCCAAATTGTCCCAAACTTCGATGGAAGATAAACATGCTCTATTAAGGAAAAATAATAATAATAATAATAATAAAAAGAGGAAATTTTATTGGATGTCAAAATTTGGCTGTGCATTATCAAAAAATGTCACCTTTTAAATTTTCTATTTTAAGACATTTTTGACCCTCTGAATTATTTGAATACCTTATATATTAATTTTCAAGTAGAGGCTTGCCAATTATGAATTTGCACAACAGGCCTCCATCTCCAATCACCCAAACTTGGACCAAATTTTTTTTCTTTTACAATGCCGACAATGGCTGGCGTCTGTGGCGGAGACCGCCACCGCGCTGCTGTTGCAATTCAACAGTGACGCTCGTCGCTACCGCTGCCTCTGTCTAGAGCAGTGGCGAGCGCCGCGCTCCTCGTTGGCGACGACAACAGCCTTTACCCCCCTTTTTTTATTATATTTCAACCCAAAATTTATCTAATGATTATAATATATAAATTTAATAATTTTAATTTATCCAATGATTATAATATATAAATTTAACTAATCAAATCATAACATTAATTGGATTGGTAAGTGAGCATTAAATGCTCCTAAAAAGGGGACATGAAAGGTAAGTTGGACATTTGCCACACACAAAAAAGTGACATTTTTTATAATTCCCCTTAAAAAAATAATATAAGCCAGTCTGACCATTTTTAGAGGGGATAAACCTGTTTGGCCGTGCACCCCTACAATAGGGGGCCGATGTGAGGGCTTGGCTTTCCAGTAGGTTTGTTTTAGAGGACGATGATCATTCTCATTCAGATAATCAAGTTCGAAACTATGCCTTTATTTGAGTCTCATTTATCATTAAAAAAAAAAGTGTTTTATAATAGTGATTTTTTGGGAAAAAAATGATTAAAAAGTAGGAGAATTTTTTAAATTTACATGCAAATAATTTTATTGGTAAAATGCATAATTGAAAATGAGCTTGAAAAAATGAATTTTTGGATGATGAAACTCAAATAGGAGCTATATAAAAAATGAATTAAGGATGCAGTAGTTTCATCCTAACTCAAAGTAGGATACTTTAGGACAAAGTACTCAATGGCGCAAAGCGTTTCGTGACATTACACCTTAAGTTTTTTAACTTAAGCATAATAAAATGTTTCATAATTTAAATATTATTTTTTTGATGTCTGAGTTTAAGAGTCCGTCTCGAATCAAATGTGGGTCCACGTCAACAGAATCAAAGATTCTTATTTGTCAGAAAAGTCAAATATTTGAGGCCGGACCACAAGGTTTACCTTGTCAAGATGGCCAAAGTAATTGTTATTTAAATACTTCATCGCTATTAAATTGAACAATATTCTCATGCAATATCAACGTCACCCTTTCGACCAATCAAAGATATTAAGGTGTTAAACCCCATCGGTATCTATATGTCTAAACAATAAAACATGGTGGAATAGGACAGTTACGGACACTATAACTTGACAAAATAAATCCCCAAATTTTCGGGTTATATTAATTTATTCCTTATTTTCTTTTTAGTTTGTAGATTATCCTTACATTTTAGTACATGTTTCAACAATTAATGAAAACAAATGGGTTAATTTAGTTAGCTTTTGTCCGCTTAATACACAAAACTAAAATGAAGGTTAGTTTACGTTAACATATTTGAACTATGTAATGTTTCTATGAATTGTTTATAGTATTTTACAAACTCATTCAAGTACAACATTGTAAATATTCAGAATTTTCCAACATTATTTATGCACGCTGACACTCAATCACAAGCTAAAAGCTTATCCCAAGTACACTGAACATAGCATAAGAAAAAGGGCATAATTTATCTTACTGAACTCCAAATGACTCGATTCTAAAGTCAATAGATAAAGGACTCACGGCACTTTCAAAATGCACTAGTCTCATTCAAAACTTTGCAGAATTTGGTTTGGGATTAGATTTTGGAAATTAAACAGAAAGCTAAAACTGCTACTTTGCGTGTTTACATGTCCAAATCAGCACACCCAGTCACGTTTTCATGTCAAAACTTATACTAATGTGCCATACTAACATAATTTAATAAACAAGAGTTCTTAGAGTTAATGAATATATAATTTCATGCTCAAATGAAGTACATGTTGGAGAAAGTTCACCGGATTGGAGTAGAGGTCACAAAATATGAACTGAAAACGCCAATAACAAGATAATCTCGAACTTGTATTAATGAATGACTTGAATACAATATCGTTGTTCTCAAACGATATTGGCCCCTTCTCCTCTGAATTTGAGATGCTTGGAAGGTTGTTGGCAAATAGTTTGTAGGATTATAACAAGCCTTGTAAGAATTTAAACACTAGAGCACAAGTACAAATCTTATAAAACTTGAAGAACACAAAGAATGAATATGAATATGGCTTTATAAAGACTTTGATCTTTGATTTTGTAAATAATATGGAACCTTGATGTTTTGTGATGTGTTTGCCTTCAACATGGATCCAATATATATAGGCATACACCACATTCACAAAATGATACCAAACTTTCAGTCAAAAGTCACCAATTTTGAATTTACAATGGGAGAAAACGATCTCCAACGGTTAAATAAATACACCATGCGACCACATGGTACAAACCCATGCGGTCGCATGGTTTGCCCATGGCCATGTGACCGCATGGGCTTGTACCATGTAGTCGCGTGGACCAAATATTTTTTTTTTATTATTGTTTATTTTGAACAACATTATCACATCAATCCCCCAATTGTTCAAAATTAATAAGTCTCATATTCATTATATACGATACTCATGCATAAGGATTAGATATCTTTCAATTTGAATCTAACCATAGTGTAATTCAAAAAAAGTATAGTCAGAATCAAAGGTAGCGTGTAGCTTTGAACCAGTTATTCCATATGACAATACCGGTAAGAACAGACACACGAGTACCACATGTTCTCAAGTTCCTCATAACTCACTTAGCGCTTTTATGGCCTTGCGCTTATCCTTTTCAACAATCTTTTAAGAGAGAAACTCCAACTCTTTATTAAGGCGGCAGTACCTTGAAGATTATTTTGGTGAGGTTCTTCCAGTACCTCTGTTACCTTTACAGGTACTTGTGTTTTAGCACTGAACTTCATTAAGAGCTTATAGCTAATCCCTCATTTCAGTAACAACCAGCATTAATTTAATTAGGATAGGATTATTACGAATTTTTTTAAAATGCTGCAACTATTCACATATCAAATGACTTGTTATTACCCTTTCAACCCGTAAATTACCTTTTGATTAATGACAGGTAGGGTTGCTATCATTGGTGAACATTTTTAGTTAAGGAGTTTCACCCTCATCCTACTTGAAGTAGATGCTACTAAATCTCTGTTTAGAGGTTTAGTCAAAAGATTCGCCAAATTCTCAATTGACCTTACATAATTTAGGAAAATTATTCCATCCTTGATTAACTTCCTTATGTAGTCATGTCTAAGACTCATGTGTCTAGACTTTTCGTTGTATACCTCGTTGTACGCTTTTGCTAATGTGGCTTCACTATCACACATGATAGGTATTGAAGAAATATTCTTTGATCACAAAGGTATCTCATAAAAGAGATCCTTAAGCCACTTAGCCTCTTTCCTGGTATCCTATAGGACTACAAATTCAGATTCCATGGTTAAGTGTGATATGCATGTTTGTTTCTTTGATTTCAAAGAAACAACACCTCCTCCTAGAGTGAACACCTAACCTGAGGTGGATTTACTTTCACCCGTGCTAGATATCCAACTAGTATTAGTAAATCCTTTCAATATTGTCGGGAGTTTAGTATATTGCAGGCCTAAGTTCTTGGTTTTCTTTAAGTATCCAAGAACTCTCACAATGGCCCTCCAATGATTTTTGCTTGGATTGCTAGTAAATCTACTAAGTTTACTAATAGCATATACTATATCCGATCTTGTGCACTGAACTGCATACATAAGACTTCCAATAGCACTAGCATATTCCAATTGAGCAATCGCCCTTCCATCATTCTTTACAAGTTTTGAACTTGGATTAATCGGGGTATTATATTCTTTTATGTTCAAGTGTTTGAACTTATTTATCACATTCTCAATATAATGTGATTGACTTAGGTGATAACCCCACTAGTCTTAGTGACTTTGATAACTAAAATGGTATCCACTTGACCAAGATCCTTCATTTTGAATGTGGAAGATAGAAACTTCTTTGTTTCTTCTATACCGTCCATGTGATTACTCATAATCAACATGTTGTGAACATATAAACATATAAATGTTACATAATGATGATACACTTTAGAATATAAGCATCTATCTATGCTATTATGTTTAAATCCGAATCATGTTATAGCTAAGTCAAACTTCTCATGCCATTTCTTAGGTGCCTGCTTCAAACCATATAAAGATTTTACTAACTTGCATACCTTATGTTCATTTCCAGGTAGAACGAATCCTTCGGGTTGCTCTATATAGACCTCCTCATCGAGATCCCCATTTAAGAATGTCGTCTTGACATCCATTTGATGAACATGCAAGTCATATATCGAGGCTAATGCAAATAATATCCTAATCGATGTTATTCTCGCTACCAGTGCATAAGTGTCAAAATAGTTTATTCTTTCCTTTTGTCGATATCCTTTTGCAATTAATCTATCTTTGAAAGTATTTAGAGAGCCATCAACATTATATTTCCTCCTAAATACCCATTTACATCCAATAGGTTTGGATCCAGGTGGAAGATTGACAACTTCCCAAATTTTATTAGATATTATCGAATCCATTTTATCTTTAATTGCATCTTTCCAAAAAATGCTATCACAAGAAGCCATGTCTTCTTTATAGGTTTTAGGATCGATTTCCACTTGTAGAACAAAATGAATTGTTCTTACAACATTCAACTCATTTTTGTCAACTAAGTAAAAGGAGATAAGTTGAGAATCAATTTCATCCGGTCTCAAAGACTTCTCAACTCGAGTTCTCTTGCTTCTTCGTGGTTCACTAGACTCATTAACATCTTTAGAAGACATTTCATCATGTGTTCTACTTGAACTAGGGATGTTTCCAATATTTTCCTTTAATTCATTATCCGACGATAACAAATCTTCAAAGAACTCTACATCACTTGATTCGATAATCGCATTGGTCTCCAAGTTTAGCACTCTATAAGATTTACTATTATTAGCGTATCCAACAAAAGCACCTTTAATGCCTCTTGGACCTAATTTGTTCCTATTAGGATTTGTGTTCTTGTAATAAGCAAGATATCCCCACACTTTGAAGTATCCAATATTCGGTTTTCTTCCTTTCCACAATTCATAGGGAAAAACCTTTGTATGTTTAGAAGGAATTCTATTAACTATCTTAAATGCACTTAGTAAAGTTTCACCCCATAAATTAAACGATAACTTAGCATATATAAGTATGACATTAATCATTTCTACTAAATTTCTATTGTTCCTTTCAACCAAATCTTTTTGCTCGGGTGTCCTAGATATAGAATATTGGTGAATTATAAATTAAATTCACTAGAGAAGTATTCACCACCTATATCACTTCTTAAGGTCTTTATTTTCTTATTTAAGTGATTTTCAACTTCATTTTTATAAGTCTTAAATAAATAAAATGCCTCGTATTTATGTTTCATCAAATAAACATAGGTATATCTTGAGCAATTATCAATAAATGTTTTGAAATATCTATTTCCACCTCTTCTTAGCATGCCATTCAATTCACATATATCGGAATGAATTAATTCTAATATATTAGAAGTCCTCTTAACTCTTTGATAGAGCTTTTTAACCATTTTTGCTTTTACACATGTTTTGCATTTAATGGCATCATTTTCATCATATGAGATTAAGTCACAATTTCTCATGTGTTTCATGGTACTTTTACCTATGTGACCTAATCTGGCAAGCCATAAAGAAAATAAATCAATCATGTAAGCAAAATCAACTTTATTTATTTCATTTGTCAATAGTACAAAGTTTAACCATTCCTTCACATGAACAACCCTTTCCAACAAATTTTCCGTTAAGTGACAATACAAGTTTACTGGACTCAAAGACACTTTTAATGCCTAATTTTCCCAAAAGATTTTCACTCACTAAGTTCTATTCATATCTAGAACATGTAGTACATTTGTGAGAGTAACATTTTTCCCAGAAGTGAAGATAATTTCTACACTTCCTTTTTCAATTACTTCGGACCGCACCTCATTACCCATTTGGATCTTTTGGTCTCCATCTACTTCATAGTATGTTTTGAACAAAGGTTTGTCATATGATACATGCACCGTAGCACAAGTATTATACCACCAGCCTTGAACTTGTCCCTTAATTACATTTATTTCGCTCATGATGGCCACTATCTTGTCTTGTTGGATGGAATTCACTTTATCCTCGGAGTTGTTATCTTTCCAATGTCTACAATCTTTAGCGTAGTATCCAGATTTCCCACAAACAAAGCATCCTCCCTTGGTCTTCTTCTTGAACTTATTAAGGTTCCTTCAAGGCTTCCTTTTGTTGGATTTTGTTAGCGGTTCGGAATTTTCTACATTATTTACTTTGGAAGTGCTCTCATGGGAATCATTTTTATCACATATTCTCAACTCTTCCTCAATTCGAAGATGTTTTTACTGTTGTTCCAAAGAATAATCTTTAGAACTATGAATTATCTTCTTCAGGTATCCTTTCCAAATTCCAAGAAATTTGGCAATTATAGCCTCCACTTGAAAGGTCTCTGGTATTTCAATTTTCATCACCTTCAACTTATTGACAATTACTTGCATTTCATGTATTTGGGAAGAAGGGGAATGTTCTCTAAAAATTTAAAATCAAAGTACTTAAAAATTAAAAATTTCTTTGTACCTTTTTCTTCCGCTTTGTACTTATTTTCGAGGGCATCCCAAATTTCCTTTGCTAAAGTTGTGTTTGTATATAAGTCATACAAACGATCCAATAATGCGTCGAGAATGTGACCGCGGCATATTAACTCATCTTCTTGACGCTTTTATCTTCATTCATCACCGCTTCGATTTCTCCATTTGTTGGTTCCGGTAGTGGCACCAATTCCGGATCTAGGATGTAGAAAATCTTTAGTGCAGTGAGAAGAAACTTCAATTTGTCTTTCCATCAAGTATAGTTCATTCCATCAGACCGATCTAACCGCACCAAGTCTTGATTCATGAGCTTGATTGTCACCAACGTTGTCTCGCTTTCCATTGTAGAAATATCGTTTGAGATTGTTGGAGAAAGTTGACCGAATTGGAGTAGAGATCACAAAATATGAACCGAAAATGCCAATAAAAAGATAATCTCAAAGTTGTATTAATGAATGGCTTGAACACAATATCGTTGTTCTCAAACGATATTTTTCCCTTCTCCTATGAATTTGAGATGTTTTGAAGGTTGTTGGCAAATGGTTTACAGGATATAACAAGCCCTGAAAGGATTTAAACACTAAAGTACAAGTGTAAATCCTAGAAAATTTGAAGAACACAAAAAATGAATATGGCTTTGTAAAGACTTTGATCTTTGATTTTGTAAGTAATATGGAACCTTGATGTTTTGTGATGTGTTTGCCTTCAACATGGATCCAATATATGTAGACATACACCATATTTACAAAATGGTACCAAACTTAAAGCCAAAAGTCACCAATTTTGAATTTACAATGGGAGAAAACGGCCTCCAACGACCAAATAAATACACCATGCGACCGCATAGTACAAACTCATGCAGTCGCATGGTTTGCCCATGCCGAGACCATTTGGTCTTGGCATTAGGCCATACGACCGCATGGCTATATGCCATGTGGTCGCATGGACCAAATATATATATTTTTTTATTGTTGTTGTTTATTTTGAACAACATTATCACATCAGTACAAGTCCAAACATAAATAATTTTGTAAATCCATTATTTTAGTTGTAACTTTAAAAACACATGAAAGTGAATCCTACACATGAGAACTTTGACATTTGATTCGACATCCCACCCCTTGGCTTCTCCATAATCCTTGCAATATCCATTCATCCACGATTCCTTTTCAATTTAAAAATTTTCATAGAATAGGAGTGAACATAAAGCCCGATAGAATTTTTTAGATGCAATTCCCTTTGAACAAATATGTATATCACATATAAAATATAATAATTATAACCTAGATGTTTTCACATAATTGGATTACCAATGAAACCTTTGATTTCGAAGAATTCTCTAGAGTCATAGAGGTTGGGAATTAAAAACCTTAATTTTATTCCATCGAGAGCAATCAATTCATAGAAAGAAAAATAGAATTCAGGAACAAACAAAATTTACAAAGGTTCTCCTCATTGTAAGACTATGTCCTCTTCATCGCCGCATTAATTCACTATGACAAAATAATGTTTACAAGAAAAATTGCGTACACACTATTTTCTTTAAGCTCTCTCTATTGTGATGGTAGTGCAAAAGTCTAATGATAGTAATCTTTTAACAAGTCAAACTAGGATGGAACCAGAATTTACAAGGACACAATTTACTAACCAAAATTAGGAGTATTAGATCTGGACAATAATTAGACTCCATAACTTGACAATTTTACACTTAAAGACTAATCCACCATGTCGATTGAAATAGTTTTTGTCAATGTGGTCAATTTTATTTCCACAAGTGTATGGACCGTAACAAGCAATAGTGGATCTAAGAGTCCAGGTTGTCGATCCCACAAGGACTATATTCAAGTATTTAATTCAATTTTTCTTTATCCAATATTTGATGAAAACAAATAAAAAGTTGTAGGACTTGAGTTTTAATCTAAATTCTAAAAATAAATAGATGCACACACAATTGGATTGAAAATCGAATAATGAATGCACGTTATGACAGAATAACTTCACATATTGATTACATTTAAATCTCAAATTAAGATTTACATATAATGTACTGTTCGGTCGAATTCTCTTATTGTATTCAAATTACTCTCTCGAGTTCTTATTGAGCCTATTTAACTAATTTAATTTCATATCTTTATGCAAATTCAATTTAGTTAAACGCGTTCTTTGTCCTATGAATTCAATTATGACTACAATAATTGGCATAGGTATCTCTACTTATTATACCAATTTACCAAATTTTACTATATGGTCTAAATCCTAAACTCATATATCTATTCATAAAGGATTCACGAAATCATTAAATTATTGATCAAGTAATTTAATGCATTCACTTCATAGTAAAATCAACACATTAAACAGTAAAAATCAATAATCTTAATAAGGGAATATAAAGGATCTCAATTAGTTACATTATTCGCCCTAACAATGAATTTAACTATTCACAATGAAAGAAGAAAAACAAATAATTGTCTTCGAATACATCACCGGATTTGTAATAAAAATGTAGAAGAAAAAGTAGAATTCTTACACCCAGATCTCATTCCTCTTCCAATCAATGCATTAAACCTTCAATTGCTTAATGTTTTCCTCATTTGAATTCTTCTTTTGATTATCCAATTATGTTTTCTTGCCTCTCAATGTGTGAATAAATCCTCTAGTTCCCTCCTCTAGATTGTATTTATGTCTTTTTCAAGTTTTGGAAGAGTTTTAGTTGAGTTGGGCTTTTAAAAAAAGATGAATTTCACTTGAAAACCCTACTTGATAGTAGCGCAGCGCCGATTGAGCGCCTAAGCGCTGACTTTCGGGAAAAAAATCAGTAACATAGCCCTTGGGTGCTACAGAATAGTACCTGGGCGTCGTCATCAGTTTGATTGCATTGCATATTATTAAGTCTTTTATCATAACTTTTTTCTGATGTCCGATCGAGGCAATTCAAGATGCATTGGAAAGCAAACTCAAAGAGTTACAAAATTTACTTATTTAGACCATCATTGAATTTTACCCATTCAACATGATATGCAATAATTTAGACCATAATTCATCCAAAAAGTAACTAAATATCATTATTTTAAAGCCTTGAATAAGTGTAGAAAGACACTTATCAGTCAATATGTTATCTTGATTTTGACTCCTTTAAATCTTTCAAGTAGCTAGATTACTCCCTTAATTTTGATTATGAACATTTGATTTCAACTGATGTTTGTGAATTTTTATTACTTCTTTTTTTTTTTTTTTAATACATTGAATTTCATGATTGGCATGTCATTGATTTGTGAAAATTTTCGTACTGTAGAAGTGAGCATAAGCTCTGTAGAAATTCTTAGGTGCAATTTCATTTGAACAAATAAGTATATTTATATATAAAACATAAAACTTCATACCAGACATTTTCATGTAGTTAGATTATTGATGAAATCATTGATTTCAAAAAATCCCTTGGAGTAGTAGAAACCCGTTATGACTATAAAAATTTAACATTTTACGATTCATAACTTACAAATTACATTTATACTCAGAAAATATTAATAAACATTCATAGGGAAAATCATCTTGAGCCACACACCTCGATTCTTGATATGAGATTAAAAATCCTTTGCATTGAATAATCAATTAAAATTAATTTAAATTTAAATGACTTAGATCCTTGAGCTTTTAATCAACCTATGTATTTTAGATTTTCATTTCTTATGTGGGTCGAACCTCAAGGCTCTTAATCATTGTGTTCTTCTTAAATTGTGAATATCAATAAATTTGGATTTACCCATCAAATTCGTCAAAATATGGACTCCTAGAGAGTTAATTGCAATATTTTTAGACAACATACAGTTGATTATCTTTAGTCTGAATTATAGACCCGTGATACAACTTCAAAAAAATAAAATAAATTTTTTTTTTCATAAGTTTCAATAATTGGTTCGCCAATTCTACAGAAACCAGACCCACCCGGGGGGGGGGGGTGGAATATTCATAGTCTAAGGCAAAATTGTATTATTAATATGATAATTTAATTTTAATTTAATTTTATTTTTTCCTTAATCCAAAAAGTTTGCAAGTTGATAGGATCCCCTTTCTTATGTTTACACGTCCCCCGTGTGACAACGTGAGGACAAAAATAAAAAAGAAAAAGAAAAGAGGGTGAATAACGTGAGAACGTGTCCTTGTGAAGGAACAATAGTTGTGGCAACGAGAGGGTCAATGTGCTCAATTTTCATTAGTTGAGGCAATCTATATTTTTGGGTATTATTTTTTGGTTACATTCGAGACTCTAAAAAAATAAATTAAACATGTGTGTATAGACATAGAATGAATGTCTAACTGGTATATTGTAAAGGACGGTTCGCATATCCCTCTACGAAGAAGACATTTATATTAATATATAATAGACAATTATTCCTTTTATACATCAACTTTTGGTGTCAAAGAAGGGACAAATTGAACAAAGTGTGAATAAAATCACTTCTAATGTACACCGACCACTTTTGTATGTTGAAGAATGGGATAACTTGCGAAAATCGTATTTTTTGTTATTATTGTGGCTGTATGTATACTAAATATGTCATTTCCGTTTTCTCTTTCTTTTTGGAGAAAAATAAGGTGCATTTGTTCTGAAATGTTGTTAAATTTTGTTTTCTCCTTTTTTTATGCGGAAATAATATTTGTGTTATAAATAATCTAAACAGATGAAGATGAAACAAAAATAGCAATCAGTTGCATTAGAATTTTTTTTAAGACAATATATATGATATATGACAAAATGGATAATAAATTGGAAACATTGTTTTTGTTATGTCCCATTTGACGAGGCTCCGAGTTTGAGTCTTGTGACAGCTAATTAATAAATCAAATCAAACCCGTACTCCATGTCATTGTCTTACTTGGCATAATAGAGGCTATCAAACATAGATAGTTGAAGTGATGCACCAACTCTAACTAGGTGACATATAGAGGTTGAACCCCCATGATCAAGGTAAGGTGTCACAACATGATTCAGATTAAACCTGAAATGACTAGCAACTCAATGTGAGAAGGAATCTTCCTACTCTACCTCTCACAAGAGATCTTTCGTACGAGATCCAATATTTATTGTGACCTCTCTGAAGTAGGTACCTTACAGTTAACTTGTCAGTCTATTTTTCAAAACTATAGAGATTAATGCCTTTCAGAATCATTAAATACTCCAAAACCTAGGACTATAGAAGTGATACCATGATGAGGCCAATTGTCCTTTCATCTAACGGTAATTACTTCACCTCTTTTTCCATAAAATCTCACATTTAATGCTATTAGAAGGCAATGCAATTATACATACTCAGTATTATTACTTACTCTTGGTTTCTCTCAATATGCTAGTGTCCTTACACATTTGTAGTTCACGTCTTTTGTCCATTCCATACTATGTAGAAGTTGACTAACGTGATTATTATAGATTTCATTGTCGCCTTCCACACTATCGGAGAAGGCCACACATTTCTAATAGTTTGTCTAAGTGTACAGGAGCTTTACTTGTGAACGAGAATGGAGCCTGAATCTGTTGGTCATCGATTAGAAATCGAGGTGGAGAGTTTTTCAACTATTTTAGATTGTACAATCTAAAATAAAAAAAAAAAATTATTTAACATATTTTTAACTTATAATAAATTACGCCCCTGATTCAAAACTCTTTTTTTAATACTCATTTTCAACCACAAATTCTTACAATAAAATATTATTCGTGTAAACTCAAATTTTATTTGCCTACTTTTAATTAAATATTCTTCAAAATTTTATCACTCAGAAACTCAGTCATCTCAAAAAATGGGCAGTCAAACAAGGAGTATGCGACTAGAAAGTCCAGGAGCGGGTCAATCAGTGCTAAATTGATTGCTATATATCGTGGTGGCCCTTCAATTTCAATAATGTTTGCCATAGCCCTACCAAACACTGCTTTTATGCTAAATCAAAACTGTCCCACATTGAAATCAAAATCTTTTTGAATACTTCGACTAAATGATATAGAGGAAATTGCAAAAAATTTCCACTTTCACATATACATTTATAAAAATGTCCATCATTATAAATCCTTATAAAAATGTCCATTTTTGAATAATTTAGACCAAAATACCCTTGTTAACAACTTATGATTCCACATGAAGACAAAAATGGACATTTTTACACTTAGAATTTTACTAACCAATAAAATTTTGATACATAACTTGTTCTATTAATTTCAAAAGTGCACGGGTCAAATCACAATAAATGTTATTTTTCTCATTGATACAGAAATGTCGAGAACTACATTTCAAATGTAGAGAAATGTCATGTTCGAAGTAAAATGTCATTCTAGACATCTAATATGTCGAGAACAACATTTGAAATATCAAGAACATTTAATGTTTTGATTTAACACGTGTACTTTTGAAATATAAACGGAGTTCAAATATCGAGAATGACATTTGAAATGACGAAAACATCATTTTAGTTTCTCATGGAAACTACTTCTTGAAATTTGCGAAAAAATGGAAAAAAAAATTAATTGCTTCATTTTTTCATTAAGGGCTTAATAGACAGTTTAATACTAAATTTAAAAACTGGACATTTTTAAATTGACACTCATAAAATTTGACATTTTTGAAAATACCCCAATGAAATACCTGTTTCCTTATAAAATAAATTCCAATCAGCGAGTCCAACCATTCATAATCAAGTCAGGAACTATAGCAACAAGATAAAGATAAAAAGAGTTATGAATATAATTTTCTTGAAGTAGGATAATCTTGCACAATGTACTAAAAAATGTGAAACGCAACACCGGAACAATATCCGACCTTAAGTTTTACGAACCTAAGTGCAATAAGATATTTCATCTTTTAAATATTATTTTAAGATCATATAAGTATATTAATAAGATATGTATTTAAATAAAGAAATTGATAATTATTCCCTTAATTAGTTTATGTAACTTTTGAAAAAAAAAAACAAAAATGGACAAAAAATAAAAATTATAATAAGGCTCCCACCTTTTGGCGCTTAAACATGCATTATGCTATAAAAATTGAAGTAGATCGGATTATTTCGTTCATTTTAATTTGATGAAATGTCTTATTTCATTTTAATATTAATTGACTATACAGTGTATTATAAATAGTCCAATACCAAATTCATATTTTGTTACTAGGTCTAATCTAGTTGACGTGCGTAATCGACTCAATTGTATACAATATCAAACTATAGTGTATGATAAATAGTCCAAGACCAAATTCATATTTTGTTACAAGGTCTAATCTAGTTGACGTGCGTAATTGACTCTATTGTATACAATATTAAACTATTCTGAGATTACATTGTAGATAACTTGAATGGTTAATTATTGTAAATTAGATATAGCACGCGATTATTTTCTCTAGAGTCAAGCTATGTTGATAATAGGTCTAGAGTTGACAATGGATAATTAAATTTTTTTTTTTTTTAAAGTTCGATTGACAAGTAATTTACAATTCAACATAAATAAATATTGTAAAATATTTAATAAAAGCTAGTTCAAATTTAATTAAATATTTTATAATGCTTGATTTAGAAATATTTTCTCTAAAAAAATTTTAATATTTTTATTTTTATACCCTTTGCATTTATAGTTGATGATGCCACTAAACTCTCAAGCTCAGCTACAGGGCTTGGGTTACGCTTCACGTCACGATAGGATCATATCACCAAGGTGTTTCATCTGGCTTGAGGTCAACCAGTCCCAACATTCTTATCCGTCTTCTAGTCACCCTTGGTCGACATAGGGTGCCCCTGACCTCCTTGCCGGTCTTGGCCTTGGGTTCAGTCATCAATGTCCTAGTACAAGGATTCTCACAACCACCCCTTGGCAAAATTTTAGTCCATGTGCTCTAGCTACATTATAGTTCCATAGATCCTCGTAAGTCCAATCTTATCTCATTGCGCTAGTATTTTACACATACTGTTATTCTTATAAGATTACCCTACGCCACTTCTATATGTATTTGACATTTACTTGATATTCAAGTGTGCTTTACATTATTCAATTTATAACCCTATGCACATATTCCCCTCGACTATTCCTGACTTAAGAATTAGAGGGGTTATGGGAATAACACCCCTAGCCTTTTTGTACATGATTTATAGGTTCTAGTTGTGCTTGTTCCTCGTATTTTTCCAACTTGAGATCGGATATCTCCATGTACAATTTTTGGTAATATCAATAGTATACTAAATTTAGAAAATTAATATTAAAAATGCAAGAAGTTGGTATCAAAGTTTTAAATCTTAGATTCTTTGTGGTACATCTTTTTATTTAGGCTGTGTTTGTCACCCATTATTCGGGAAAAATGTATTATGGAATAGTGATTGATGTTGAAATATGTGGTTAAAAAAAAGGAAAAGTTTTTTATTTACGTGTAATATTATTTTAATAAAGAATGTATGATTGAAATTGAATACTGTATAAAAAATAATAGGAAAGAATGGGAGAATGGATGACAAACAAGGACTAAAAGCTACTTTTGTACATATTTTTCCAAGGAAAATAATATTTTTTTTCTCGATATAGCATTGTTAAAGAGTAGAAAAAAGTTGTGAATACCATAAATTATGTGGTTGAAATTGATTTTCTAAATATCTTTGACGAACAAGCCTTAAATATATTATATCGATTTTAGTTTGTCTAAATTAAAATCTGTTGACCTCCAAAAACATGCCAACGGGTGTTGATCCCAGATGATGCTCATGTGGACAAATTCCATATGATATTGAACGAAAACTCAACTAGATATTCGATTATCAATTATACATAACACGTATACAAGCGAGATATTCATCGATCAATAATAATTTGGGAAGTGAGAAGACAAAAACAGTGAATATTCATAGAGAGAAAACTATAACAGTATTTTTTGCATGTATGAAATTCCATCCTTTACAATATTGCAGAAGCTATTATTTATAGTATCCTGGCCAACGTGGTCACCGTTGGATCAAATCTACATAGCTCCATCTACTTGACCAAATTGTCACGTCATTCTATCTCACATTAATTACATTGACACATACATTTGACAAAGGGTGACACACCTAACCCATCTATTTAATGTGAACATCATATCAGTCATTCCTAAAAGTACACTTATCCGACCTACTCTAAAGAGCCTCGAATGTGAAGGAGTTCGGCTTACAGGATGAGAGCATTACGAAAATAGAACTTGAACAGAAGTAGCACCTCGACCCGAAAAGCGATTCTTGCTCTCTTCTTTATTTTGGGTTGTCTGCACACTTGCGTGCGTGGTTATTCCAAGTGGTTCTTCTTTATAACTCGAAATCCCTGCTGCTTGCCAGTTTTGAAAGGGCATCAACATGGGAATTTTCACAACGTGGGATTTGTATTAGTTCATACCTTTCAAAAGTTGGGACAAACTCCAAGACCAACTTTAGATACATAGCCATATGATTATCCTTGGCTGAAAAACTACCATTAATTTGGCTAACAACCAACTGGGAGTCGCAGCCAATGAATAGCCTTTTAACCTACATCTCTTTGACCAATCGAAGGCCTGCCAAAAGTGCTTCATATTCGGCCATGTTGTTTGTTGCCTTGAACCTAAATCTTACGACGCAATTGAGCTTGTGCCCTTTTGGGCTGATCAGCACTATTCTTAACCTAAATCCAGCATCTCTCGAAGAGCCATCAATTAAAAGATTCCAAGTGGGAGGGTCAATAGGTTTCATTCCTCTTCTATTTATAGAATGGGAGTAAATTCAACCCCAAAATCTACCAATGTTTGCCCCTTAATGGATACCCTTGTCTTGAACATATTATTGAATTCACTAAGCTCTATGTCCCATTTCAACAATCTCTCCAAAGTGTCAAGCTTTTGAAGCACTTACTTCAATAGGAAGTTAGTCAGTACCTATATGACATGTACTTGAAAATAGGGCCCCAGCTTGCGAGAGGCCATGATAAAGGCCAAAGCCAGCTTCTTCATATCAAGTTAACGGGTTTCTACTGCAAGCAAAGCTTTGTTTATATAACAGACTTTAGCTGACAACCTTCTTCTTCCCTTATGAGCACCGAGTTGACTACCTTGGTAGTCACAGCAAGGTATAACAATAGAGGTTCCCCAGCTATAGCTTCGAGAGGAGATGAGCTTTTCCCAAGTGCTTCTTCAGCACCTATAGGGCTTCTTCACATTCCTCTATCCATTTTAATATGTTCCTACCTTTTAGGACTTTGAAAAATAGGAGGCACTTATCCATCGTCTTTAACATAAAATGGATTAATGTGGCTATACGACCTGTGAGGCTTTGCACTTCCTTGGGTTCTGTGGTATCTCATTTCAATTAAAGCTTTGATTTTATCCAGATTAGCCTCAATGCCTCTCTGGTTCATCATGTAACCCAAAAAATTTCCCAAGGCTACCCCAAAGGCACATTTGATGGGGTTTAATCACATTCTGCATCTTTAAAGTTTTTAGAAGACCTTTTCAAGGGGTTAGATGTGATCATCTGCTTTCAAATTTTTGACAAGCATGTCATCCATGTACAACTTCACTATCTTTCAAATAGAGTCAGCAAACATCTTAATGACCAATCTCTGGTAAGTGGCCCTAGTGTTTTTCAGCCTGAAAGGCTTACCCTGTAACAATACAAGCCTTGGTTAGTAATGAAGGAGTATGCTTCTCGTCTATTGGATACATTGGAATTTGATTATAGCCTGAATAGGTGTCTATGAAACTCAGCAATTCATGCCCAACCGTACAGTAGGTAATTGGTCTATCTAGAAAAGTGAGAAGCTGTTCTTGGGACAAACTTGGTTTAGATTAGAAAAGTCCACACACACACACAGCTTCCCATTATGTTTCTTTACTAGCATCGAATTCGACACCTACCTCAGAAAGTTTATACCCAAATAAAGTAATTAGCTATTAGCCTTTTCACCTCATCTTTCAAGGCCTCGTATCTTTTGGGGTATAGGGCTCTCTTCTTTTGCTGGTGAGGGTTGGCCTTAGGATCGATCTTCAAGTGGTGGCAATTGACTCGCAAGGTCGATGCCAACCATATCTTCATATTTCCATGCAAAAACGTCTAATTTACTATGTAGGAAGCTTTTCAACTTCTCCTTCAATATTGGTTGCAGGTTCTTATCGACCAACAAGGACTTGTGTAGATTTTAAGAACCATTATAAAGCCTTCCAGACCGAAGCTGTTTGAGGCTCACAATCAACTACGTGAGGGTCTAGCTCATCAAAACTAGCAGCTTCTTCAGTTGTTCTCCCTTCCTCAATGTTGACTGTACTTCTATAACAGACTCTTCTTCAGAGGCATCTACCATTTCGACATCCCCTTTTTAGAATAGCATTCCCTAGTACTTTGTTGGTCACCTTAGACTGTGATGATACCATTTTTTATTGGGAGCTTTATATACAATGGTGGATGGAAGTAACTGCCCATAATTCCTCCAAAGCAGGCCTTCCAAGTATCCTATAATAAGCAAAGCGATGATCCACTACCAAAAATTCCATAAAGTGATAAGCCATGAAAGGTGGTACTCCCATCTTCGTCACTAGAGTGACTTTGCCTCGCGGGATGATGTTATCGCCCGTAAATCCGTATAAGGTTAGGTCACTAGGGTCAGCTCATGGTCAACTTTCATTTTATCAAAAGTAGCTCCATATATGATATTAACCAAGCTCCCATTGTTCGTTAACCAAGTATTTTACACATATTGTTATTTTTATAAGATAACACTACGCCATGTATTTGACATTTACTTAGATATTCAAGTATGATTTACATTATTCAGTTTATAACCCTACGCACATATTCTCCCCTACTATTCCTGACTTAAGAATTAGAGGGGTTATGGGAATAACTCCCCTAGCCTTTTTGCACATGATTTAACTATTCTATTCGTGCTTGTTTCTCATATTTTTCCAACTTGAGATTGGATGTCTCCATGTACAATTTGTGGTTGAAATTGATTTTCTAAATATCTTTAACGAACAAGCCTTAAATATATTATATCGATTTTAGTTTGTCTAAATTAAAATCTGATGACCTCCAAAAATGTGCCAATAGGTGTTGATCCCAAATGATGCCCACATGGACAAATTCCATAAGATATTGAACAGAAACTCAACTGGATATTCGATTATCAATTATACATACACACGTATACAAGCGAGATGTTCATTGATCAATAATAATTTGGAAAGTGAGAAGATAACGAGAGTGGATATTCATAGAGAGATAACTATAACCGTATTTTTACATGTATGAAATTCCATCCTTTACAATGTTGCAAAAGCTATTATTTATAGTATCCTAGCTGACGTGGTCATCGTTGGATCAGATCCACATGGCTCTATCTACTTGACCGAATTGTCTTGTCATCCTATCTCACATTAATTACATTGACACATACATTTGACAAAGGGTGACACACTTGATATCTATTTAATGTGAACATCACATCAGTCATTCCTAAAAATACACTTATTCGACCTATTCTAAAGAGCCTCGGATGTGAAGAAGTTCGAACTACAGGATGAGAGCATCATAGAAATAGAGCTTGAACAGAAGTAGTGCCTCGGCCCAAACGCGATTCTTGCTCTCTTCTTTATTTTGGGTTGTCTGCACACATGCGTGAGTGATTCTTCCAAGTGGTTCTTCTTTATGACTCAAATCCCTATTGCTTGCCAATTTCGAAAGGGTGTCAGCATGGGAATTTTCATAACGTGGGATCTGTATTAGTTCAAACTTTTTAAAAGTTGGGACAAACTCCATGACCAACTTCAGATACGCGGCCATGCCCTTATCCTTAGCTGAAAAACTGCCATTAATTTGGCAAACAACCAAATAGGAGTCACAGCTAATGAATAACCTTTTAACCTACATCACTTTGACCAATCGAAGGCCGGCCAAAAGGCCTTCATATTCGGCCATGTTGTTTATTGCCTTGAACCTGAATCTTACAGCGCAATTGAGCTTGTGTCCTTCGAGGCTGACTAGCACTACTCTTATCCTAGATCTAGCATCTTTCGAAGAGCCATCAACAAAGAAACTCTAAGTGGGAGGGTCAACAAGTTCCATTTCCTTTTTCATTTATAGAATGGGGTAAATTGAGCCGCAAAATCTGCCAAAGCTTTGCTTAAGTTAAGGGGTTTCTTCATATCAAGTTAATGAGTTTATGTCGCTAGTAGAGCTTTGCTTATATAACACAATGGTAGCTGACAACCTCATTTTTCCTTTATGAGCACCGAGCTGGCTGCCTCGGTAGTCATAGAGAGGCATAACAATAGAGGTCCCCAACTTTTGGCTTTGAGAGAAGAGGATTTTGTCCTAAGTGCTTCTTCAGGGCCTATAGGGCTTTTTCACATTCCTCTGTCCATTTTAATATGTTCCTACCTTTTAGGACTTTGAAAAATGGGAGGCATTTTTCCGTCGTCTTTAACA
The DNA here is from genome assembly GCF_002742605.1 of Olea europaea var. sylvestris. NCBI lineage: Eukaryota > Viridiplantae > Streptophyta > Magnoliopsida > Lamiales > Oleaceae > Olea > Olea europaea. The sequence continues at coordinate 4,867,419 of NC_036256.1, read as the reverse complement.
TAAAACAACTTAATGTGGCTATACGACCTGTAAGGCTTTGCACTTCCTTGGATTCTGCGATGATTTCATTTCAATTAAAGCTTTGATCTTATCTAGATTAGCCTCAATGCCTCTCTGGCTCACCATCTAGCTCAAAAACTTTCCCAAATCTATCCGAATGAATATTTGATGGGGTTCAATTGCATTCGCTATCTTCGAAGTTTTTGGAAGAGCTCCTCAAGGTATCAGATGTGATCACCAGCTTTCAAACTTTTGACAAGCATGTCATCCATGTACACCTCCATTATCTTTCCAATAGAGTCAGCAAACATCTTAATGACCAATCTCTGGTAAATGGCCCCGACATTTTTCAGCCTAAAAGGCATTACCCTGTAACAGTACAAGCCTCGATCAATAATGAAGGACGTATGCTCCTCGTCTGCTGGATACATTAAAATTTGATTATAACCTGAATAAGTGTCCATGAAACTTAGCAATTCATGCCCAGCCGTAGAGTAACCAATTGGTCTATTCGAAAAAGTGGGAAGCTGTTCTTGGAGCAAGCTTGGTTTAAATTAGAAAAGTCTACACACACACACACACACGCACACACACACACATTTGACTTCCCATTATGTTTCTTTACTAACACCGGGTTCGACATCCACATCGGATAAGTTGATTCCTGAATAAAGCGGTTAGCAATTAGCTTTTTCACCTCATCTTTCAAGGCCTCGTATCTGTTGGGGTATAGGGCTATCCTCTTTTGCTGATGAGGGTTGGCCTTAGGATCGATCTTTAGATGGTGGCAATTGACTCTGTAGGTCGATGCCAACCATATCTTCATGTTTGCAAGAAAAAATATCTAATTTACCATGCAGGAAGCTTTTCAACTTCTCATTCAATATTGGTGGCAGGTTCTTATCGACCTGCAAGGACTTGTGTAGATTTTAGGAATGCAGTATAAAGCTTTCCAAATCGGAGCTTTTTGAGGCTCGTAATCAACTATGCAAGGGCCTAACTCATCAAAACTAGGAGCTTCTTCAACTGCTCTCCCTTTCTCAAGGGTTGATTGTACTTCTATAACAGACTCTTCTTTAGAGGCATTTACCATTTCGACGTTCCCTCTTAATATCATTGACCTCATCAATGTCCATCAGTATAAAATCCACACTCCTCGGTTTCAGCCTTTCGTATGGAATTAGAATAGCATTTCCTAGTACTTCGTTGGTCACCTTAGATGTGACAATACCATTTTTTGTTGGAGACTTCATATACAGATGGTGGATGGAAGTAACTGCCCATAATTCCTTCAAAGCTGTCCTTCCAAGTACCCCATCATAAGCAAAGCGATGATCTACTGCCAAAAATTCCATAAAGTGATAAGCCATGAAAGGTGGCATTCCCATCTCGTCGCTAGGGTGACTTTGCCTCACAAAATGATACTGTCATCCGTAAATCCAAACAATGTCTGGGTCATCGAGGTTAGCACATGGTCAACTTTCATTTTATCAAAAGTAGCTCCATGTATTATATTGACCAAGCTCCCATTGTCTACTAACATTCTCTTGAGGCCATTCCTAGCCACTATTATCCTCACAACTAGTGCATCACAATGGGGATAATATATCCCTATAGCATCATCTTGGGCGAACGTAATGGATTGAACTTTCATTGGGTTGGAAGCTTGGCCACTACTGACTATAAAGCTTGCCATCAGAGGGTCTTTGGCCTTCCTTGCATAATTCTTTTGGGCATTTCTAGTCTTACCTCTAACGTACGGACCCCTCAAATATTGTGTCGATCTCTCGAATGGGCTTATGGTCAGTGTTGGGTGAAGGGTTCCTTCGGTGTCTTCGACCTTCTTCATGTCTTCCACGATCTTCTCTACGCCTACGTGTGTCATCCCTGCTTTGGTGATGGGCACCTTCATTCTATGTTTCCGACCCTATCGAAGGATCTCATCCCTTTGAGAATGATCATTTTTCCTCTGATTGTTTTGATGTTTCACTAGGTCCTAATATCTAGCTGTATTGTGGCTATAGTAATGATGGTACGTGCAATAAGGAGGTGTTTCATCCCTATTTCTAGGTCTTACATCTTGTCCTCTACATCTTCCCCTGTGAGTTGGTTGCTGGCGAGGTCTTCCTTTATACTTCTCAGTATTGGGGTTTACTTCCTCATACACTAAAGTTGAAACTACATTAATCGTTGCTCAACTAATGTTACCACGGATTGAAGAGAGTTGATTGATTGACCTGCTGATCTATCAAGTGAGATATGGGACCTCTTTCTCTTTACATTTGGAGAGGTGGAAGGCCTCGATTTGTCCTATTTTGGTAATCCCTCAACTCTTCATTGATAATCTCCCGCCTTATCATTTCTAAATAAGTGTCATAAATTGCAGGGTCCTTATTCTGTATATCTCTCCAAAAGAGCGAATTCATGTCAAGCCCTCCCTCTGTGCCGTTAATGTTTCTCTACCCATAGCTTGCATACAGTGGGTCATTTCATCTGTGAAGCAGGTCAAGAATTTTTTAAACGACTCCCAAGGTTGTTGCCTTATGTCTTGTAGGCATTGTATAGGCCCTTCACCTTCTTTGCTAGTACGGAGCATTTGAGAAAAGCCCTTTTTTAAATTAGGTCAGCTTCAAATGCTTCCGGCCTAGAGCCATGTATACTAGACTTCTGGTATTCTATTGAGGTTCAAATGGAAGGCTCAACACTTCACAGAGCACCCCTTAAGCCTATATGGACTTTAAAGCCATTGAGGTGCTTAGTAGGATTTCCTTTTCCATTATACTTGGTTATTTTTTACAGCGTGAATTGGTTCAGGATTGGCGCACTCCTAATTTCTTGCCAAAAGACAGGTTATTGTCTTTATCATCAAGGTCGTAAGACCTCTGTGGTTTGTCTGAATCACCTCCTTTCCTAACTTGGGGCTTCTGAGGTGGTTGAGATGGCCCTACTCGATTTCTTGTCTACTCAGCTCTCCTCCTACGCCTATTTCCAGGCGGAGGGTTGGCATTACCATAAATTAGTACTCCAAACTTGGGTTCTTCATGCTACCTATTTCTAGCCGGATGAGGTTGTTAAACCTACCTATTCCTAGACTGTCGAGACTTAACCTATTAAAAACACTTACCGAATTCCTTGGTGCATCCTCTATGTTATATTCTGGAAGAAAGCTGAATGGGACCTCATGATGCCAATCGGTGGCGTAGTTGGTAGAGGTACCTATTTCAACTTCTCTTTCCTAGGGGTCATCTTCTTCCGGATATAGTTGATAGCCTACTGTTTGGCGTTGAATCTCGTTCTTGCCATTATAGTAATTCTTTTGTAAGGGTGCATTATCCTAGGAGCATACGGAGGAACTGGATATCCTCCTTGGCTCTGTATGTTTCTCAATAATTCTTGCATAGCTAGATTTTGTTGAGTAATACTAATATTTTCAGCCATAATGGCCACCTCTTTGGTAAATCTGGTAGCTAATCCAAAACCTCTTCGTGACCTACCTCGTGATCCATCTCGTCTGCTTGGCTAGTAGAATCCATGGTGAGATTTGGGGACAGTATGCTGGGGTTTCCCTTCTTCAGGGTATTCCCTAGTCTTTCTAGGTATAGATTCCGCTTCACCAATACTCATGATATTTTTCGAGGAACTTTTTAAAGTGATTGGTGCTCCCTTTCTTCCAAGGGGTTGAAATGGTGTCCTAAAACAAGCTATTCTCTTTGGTGATCCTTTTCATAGATGACGCCAATCTATTGACCTCCAAAAAGGTGCCAATAGGTATCAATCCCAAATGATGCCTACGTGGACAAATTCAACAAGATATTGAACGGAAACTCAACTAGATATTCGGCTATCAAGTATACATACACACTATACAAGTAAGATGTTCATTGATCAATAATAATTTAGGATAATAAGAGTGAATATTCATAGAGAGAAAACTATAACAGTATTTTTGCATGTGTGGAATCTCATCCTTTAAAATATCGTAAAAGTTGCTATTTTATAGCATTCTAGCCAACGTGGTCACCATTGGATTAGATCCATGTGGCTCCATCTACTTGACCGAATTGTCACCTCACTTATCTCACATTAATTACATTAACACATACATTTGACAAAGGGTGACACACTTGACATCTATTTAATGGAACATTACATCATCATTCCTAAAGATATACTTATCCAACCTACTCTAAAGAGCCTCGGACGTGAAAGAGTTTGGCTTACAAGATGAGAGCACTTCGATAGTAGAGCTTGACCAGGAGTAGCGCCTCGGCCTGAAGGCGATTCTTGCTCTCTTCTTTATTCTGGGTCGTCTGCTACATGTGCGTGCGTGGTTCTTCCACGTGGCCTCTATTGGCAGCTTCACTTACAATTAGTAACAAAATCAATATTCATGTACATACTTATGATTAAGATTAAGCCCTTGTTTCTACCACTATTCAATAAAAGTGAGCTTGGGAATAGTTATTTTTTGAAAAATGTGTTCTTAAAAGTTAACAAAAAATTTGGGTTTACGTGCAAAATATTTTATTGAGAATGCGTAGTTGAAAATAAATTTAAGAAAAAATAATTTTTGAAATAATGATAGATAAATAGTGGATAACTTTATACAAAAAGATTAAAAAAAACAACTTTTAAAATTCAAATAATTTTTCTATCTAAATTAACATTAAGAAAAAATATAAATAACAAAGCAAATATAATCTTATATATCAGTATAACATCAAACAAAATGACAAGATGAGAATTTCATTATAAAATGGAGAGGTTTTTGAAATTTTTAAAGAGGGATAGAGTATCTATGTAATTACCATAAATCTCAAGGTAGGTTTTTGAAAATTTGCTCGAAACCATAAATAATTTTTATTTAGAAAAAATGATCTACTAATTATCGTTGCTTGACATAAATTAAGCAAAAATGACAAATTTAATTATGTTCTCGGGAGCTGGGACAACTCTAAGATATATAGTTAATCTTTTAAGTATCATGCTGAACTTATGCTAAAAGCCGTCCTTAGTTGGCAAAACTAGAAGTGGGCATTTTCTCCAAAATTGATGAGATCAGACATGAGCCAGATAGAATTGATCGTTTAGATTTCGAGTTTTCTACTAAACAAGTCAATTTTGGGACTACGATTCGAGAATCGATCTATTCAAGTCTGATTCCTAGTAGTATCTTGGGAACAAATAGTGAAGTTGGTTCTCTCAAGTTTTTTTGGTTAGTACATTGCATCAAATATTTGAAGGCTAGACCCCAAAATTATCTAACCTTATAATTCCATTTTTCATACTCTTCTTCTTTCCTTTACAACAAAACCTAATGTGTAATATAAAAAATTGAATTTAAAAAATTTTATAAACAATTTACAAATTCATAGATTTAATGCAACCTTATAGGGATTTATTTTTTTATTTTTTTATTTGCATAAGAGCTAGAATTTCTCATTGTTTTCAAAGTGATAGATTATCAAGAATCAAAAGCATTAATGACTACAAAAGATAATAAGGTTATAAATGCTACATGTATTCTTAATATATATTGTCGCATGAATTTTCTTAAGAATTAATTTTATATCTAGATTTTACCGTATATGTTGTGTTTTATAGTTTATCATTTTTTTTGCATTTATGCATTTATGAGTTGATATTGAGTTTTGGAGTGGATTTCTTATTTAATTGGTTTTTGGTATTGTTTATATTACAAGAATGGCAAGTGATTTCATAATGTATTTTTATTTATTTTCAATCTAACGAGTAATTTCATATTTTATTTTTATAATTTTTAAATATAAAGAACGGGATTGAATCAAATTTGAATCGGGGGTTTGGTTCTGATTTGATTATATATTTTCATTGGTATTCGATTCAATTTGATTCTCTTTTGAAATCGAACCCAAACTAAATTGCGTCCACTCCTAGGTAAAACTAACTAATCGATTAATCAACAAAGATGTTTGCCTCGATGAATTGTACGGAAAACTTTGTAGATGATGACATGATAGTATTTTAATGACTGGAATAGACTTTTTGTCAAAAATGGTGTGAGATCTTGACACCTATAATTTCCGTAAACCATGTGGTAAATGTAGCATTGTTCTTACTATTAATTATCCATCAATTAAATTAAATTACCCTAATTAGTAAAAGTTATTCCACTGTACACAATCTTGGCATGGTCCCAGTATACTTGGAAAACACGTGTCATTATCACTAAATACCATAAACATTCATTTTGAAATTGTCCATAAATGTTTGGGCTTAATAAATTTTCCATTTATAGAATAATTGTGTACTTTTTAGCCCCTCCATTAAAAAAATAATTAAATTACTCTTCTTTAAATTCATTTTTAATTACATATTCTCCCAATAAAATAAAGTTTTACGTAAACTCAAAATTTTTTCATATTTTTTAATCACATATTATCCAAAAAAATTACTATTACAAAATATATTATACCCCAAAATGAGACTCAAAAAAGGACTTAATATTTTAGATAATTATATTCACATCATAGTTTTTAGTAATTGTACCAAATTTTAATTGTAATTAAATTCCTCAAAATTTGCTTAGTTTTGTACCTATGTTTCCAACTTTTAATTATTATTTTTAACATTCAATTAATTAATATGACCTGTATTCGATACTATTTTTATTCAAATATTAGTAAACGTGGGAAAAATAATAATTTGTCGAACTTATGTAACTATTGTTTGTCTTGCGTATTAAAGAATACAAAAGGCCAATAGATCTTTTTACTCAATCCTAACATAATTTTTGGCCGTCATTAGGAATAAGATGTATCAATTAAAAAAAGGTTTAGATTAAAATACGAGGAAAAAAATTGAGAACATAGGTACAAAAAAGAACAAGCGTTAATGACACTCATTTTAATTATAGCACGGCATATTTAATAGAAATTTTGGTATGCATATATTTACCTAATACTTCACCTCTTGTACTTATTTCAACAATTAATTTTAGTCCTAATTAATCTTTACTCGTGATTTATCTTTAAAAAGGAAAATCTTTCTATTCATATGAAAAGATAAAATTCACCATTTAACTTAAATAATTATATAAAGAAAAAAAATTATTTTGTCTCCTATCTACCAGCCAGCCCTCGTGTAGTTTCAATCGTTATTGATAGGAATTTTATATAGGGAAAATTTCATAAGTAAGAGATTAATTATGATACATTTTAAAAACAAGAAAACAAGTTTCAAATTTCAAAAATCAGATTTTTATTAAAAATTATTTATCATTTAGTTAATTAATTAATTATTTTAGTAATTAAATATATTTAAGTCCCAGATTTATATAATTTGGTCACAAATTAACGATTTAATTCGTCACTTATTATTTTTTGGTCACACAAATCAGAAATTTGATGTCACAAATTATTTTACGGTTACAGTTCAAAAAATTTATAGGTCACAGTTTATTCATCGGTCACAAATCGAAAATTTTATAAGTCATGATTTATTTATTGGTCACAAATCACAAATATTACAAGTCACAACTTCTTATATAGTCACAAATTATCAAATTATCGGTCACGGATTAACAATTGTTCAAGTCACAATTTATTTTTTTCATTGGTCACTTATTATTGGTTATAGATTAACCAATTTAATGGTCACAGTCAACCAAATAATTTATGACCACCACCAAAAAAATAATACGTGACCAAGAAAATATTATTGGCCACAACTCATTTACTCGTTGCAAAATATTGGATTAATTAGTTACGATAAATTTTTTTGACAATTTAATCAATCGTGAGTCACAATTGGAAGTCACAGTCACAATTTTCATGTTATTTATCCAATTGTGAGTCACAATACACAATTGGAAATCAGTCACAATTCTCATCACCATCACCATCACTATTGTCGCCACCAGCCACACACCAACACCACAATTGGCAGTCACACTCCATACAAACACCAGATCTGTCGAGTGCCGCCACCACGGCACCTCAAACAACCCACTGCAACACTTTAAACAGACCATCGCCACCCTTTGAATATTGCCAGTGAACTCTCACCGCCAGATCAGCCACCCACCACAACACCGCCCACGATCACCACAGATCAGGGGATTTGTAGAGCACCACTACTACACGAAATCTACGATGCTGTAACGATTGTAACACACCACCACCACACAAAATTCACAACGCTGTAATGAAATAGGAATCGCCATCGCGCACACACCACCACAGCCTCATGCCACCTCCGTCGAATACACACACCCAGACCCACGTACACACACACACACACATCTCGCAACAGTGATACGAGCTGCGCTGCCGACATAGATGGAGAGAAGAGAGGAATCGCCACGAATACACAGCACACCACCACCACCACCACAGCCTCACGCCACCTCTGTCGAATACACATGCCTAGACCCACATACACACACACACACATCTCACGGCAGTGGCGCGAGCTGTGCCTCCGACAGAGGTGAAGGAGAGAAGAGAGGGAAACACGCAACCGATGAGAGGGAGAGAGGGAATTGAGAGAGAGAAATGCAATTGAGATTGGGCAGAGAGAGATAGACGATAATTAGGTTTGAAATTATTAATTTAATTAATTTTTAAATATATTAATTAATTAAAAAATTTTCTGATTTGTGAAATACTAAACATGATATCTTATTTATGAAATGTGGATTTTTAATCTATTAGAATTTGTAATTCTCACTTTTATATATTTCCTCCCATCTAGATAAGCCCACTTACAAGAATTCAAGTAGTGTAGAAATTGATTTTTTATTTTTACAAGGAACTATAGAATACAAACTTTTTAAATTCTATTGTATTTAAATATTTCTATATGATTAAGCTCGACGTGATGGATTGTAATTTAGCTTGTTTGTATTGTATTGTAAGCACCTAGTGAACGATAGACACTACTTTCATCAACTCAAAATTAAATTTTGTCCATAATACAGGCAATAGTTAGTGAGGCTATAGTGATTTCTTTCTTCTTCTTCCATTTTTTTAAATTTAATTTCTGCTTCATATAATTTGTTCATTTGGAAGTGTGGGGAAATTTCAAATTTGAAAGAGTCATGCTATATGAACAATTATTGTTGACAATATTGACTGACAACATCTTACTTAACAGCATCACATTCATCCATTTTAAAAGCTATTTTTTACATCAAAGACTCGGATTTTGACCAGATATGATTGAAACCATATTTGTACAACTAGCTTTTTTGAATTTGATAATGCTTGCAATTTAAACAATTTTAGAAAGTTAAAACGATAGGTTCCATTTGTCCAATCGAAATAGACTAGATAAAAAATTTAATATAAAATTATAATAGATAATATTAGTTATCTGGTATTATAGTGAATTAAAAAGGATAGTATTATTTGATTTTTCATTTTAAATAATGTTACTTACGATACTTTTTAATTATCCGATAGGTACTCATTCCATGTAGGAATGAAGAGATACCCCGTCCCTGCTCTACCAGTCCCACCATGCATTTCAAAGTCTCGTCGAGGAAGCACGCTCGAATCATATTTTTATTTTATAAATTTAAGTCATACTTAGAAGATATAAACAAAAAATAAATAAAAAATCAGAAAATCCACGACGGAGTTGGATACAGAGGGCCGCCATTATCCCGACTAGTCCAATTCCTATTTTCCGATAAATCAATGGTTCCATTTTCACATTTCTCAATGAGATTGATATTGTTCAATTCTCAAGATATCAAGGTCCAATTCTGGTGTTTACCCCTACAAGAAAATTTCTAGTACATTCAAGTATGAAATTCATTACTCTCAGTAATTATTTAATTGACATATATATGTTTGAACGCGTCAATTGAATAAGAGCGTGAAATACTGAATACTTTATAATCTGAAATAACTAGAAAATTTACATACCGAGGGACATCATTTATGTAACACCATCCATTATAATTTTATGTTTAATTTTTTAAATAGTTTAATACAGCTCGTGAAATATAACCTTGAAGAACTGAACTCCATGAACGAGAGCTCAGTTCACAGGGGCCTCACAGGCTCCTCACTGTTTGGAGTCGAGCACCACACATATTTTAAAAAAAAAAATTGTGGGACCGGCCTTCACCTCTTTTTCACCTGACAAGGGCTAATACTTGCATCACTTTTCAACCTTGAAAGATACGAATACCCTTCCGGAGACAAGTAGAGGGGGGAGGCGGGGGGTTTTCAAACTTTAGGGATTGATAGCACATTTTATCCTTTTATTATTAGAGCATCATAGCACATTCCGTTAATTTTATTGATAAATTTCATATATAAAAAAAAAAGTATTTAACGGTACTAAATAACAGTTTTACTTCCTGTCTAGGGTGGGGGACAGGCTCAAAAATAGGATGCCCACGTGGCGCCCCCCTTTTGGAGGGATCCAGTTTGCTTATTATTTAGTGGAAAAAGCCAAACGTCCAGAATGGAAGACAGGACAAAAAACAGGGCGCTCGTGTGGCGTCCCCTATTGAAGGGGCTATCGGAGACCTGGACGTTTGGCTTTGTCCACTAAAGAATAAGCAAACTTATCCAGTTGACGGTAGTATAGTACAGATCAGACCCGTTTGTTGCAGAAGCTATCGTAATTTGATGTCAATAAATATTATAGCATATTATTGAAGCTGCAGAATTATAGAAAGGTCAAAGGTGGCGGCTTTGAAGCAACTCATGATACACAAGCACATTGGATTATTCACTACCATACATTTTGCTTTCACTATCAGTGAAAAGAAAATTGATAATGATAGGAATTGAGACTATGATGTGCACTAGCAATACATACTTTTATATGCCTGAAGTAAGATAATTGTAGTCAAGCCCTCCATCATGTCCTCCACCAAACACCCGTACCATGGTTACTAGGGCAAAAACAATATTTGAAAACATATCTAAAAATTGGTCACCACACTTGAAATGGACATCATCACTTACTCTTCTCATGCCATTTCTTGACAAGCCGTCAAACTCCTCAGACATGGCTAGATGCTATTAGGAAGTAGACCGCAAATGAGTTTTTTCACGTCAAACACATACCTGATGGTTCTCTATAACACTTTTAAGGCTAGTGATTCACCGTCAAACACCGACGCTCGAGCTGCAAAGCACTCGCACAACGAGTAGCACACTATGCTCGAGTGCCCAAGCTCGTGGTAGACGAGTTGCGGATTCCCTATTTCGAATGTTTGAGCCGGAGATGAGCTCTAAGCGAGTCAAAATGCGATGACTTCTTCTCCTTAGTCTATCTTTAGACTTCTTCAATGTCTCTTCATCCAAAACACGAATATCTAAAAAAATATAGGTTATAATTTAACAAATCTACACCTTGACATAAATTTCACTACAATGAATGAACTTAATTCTTCAACAAAATTCTCCACCATAAAGAATAGAACTTAATTTTTCAACAAAATTCTCCAAGAAAAATTCTTCACTTCTTTCACAAAAGGCCAACTAAGACAAATTTAATAATTGAATATCAACTGAATCCAAGTACTACACGATAGGAATACATTGGGTGCCAAATCTACTGGAATTATCATCAAGAGTAACTAAATCACAAATAACTTAACAATAATTACGAAATAGAGTAGAAACATATCCTGTAATAAAATCAACACAACTAATTGCTTTTGTAGAAGGTTTTTCGCTAGATTTAATACCTTTAAGCACATTTAAAGTATAAGCAATTAAATCAGTTTCTCTGTACCTTTGTGGAGACCTAATATTTCTCTTGGATTTGTCTCTAGCAATTGAATACCGCAGCATCATTGGTGATGGTGGATAAGTGTCATTATCCATGATTTCCATGTAGACCCTAATAAGACTTCAATGGTACTATGCCATACTCAAATTCCACAAGAGTTCCTAACTTCTGCTTATAAATATCCAAAGATTTTGTTAAATCCTGCAAGACATATAACTGTAACCTTCTCTATCCTTTCATCACAACACGGTCATTTTTACTAATCTTCAAGACTCTATCTTCATTGATGTACTTAAGCCCTTTTAAATCAGGAATACTCAAGGAGATAATATTTTCTTTCAAATCTAAAACATGTCTCAAATTGCTAAATATCCTGACCGTCTGATCAAACGTCTTAATTCAGACCTTTCAATACCAGTTATCCTACAAGGTGCATTATTTCTCATTACCACAACACATTTGAAAAATATTTCATGTGTTGAAAATGAATTTCGATTAGGACACATATGAAAAGTGCAAATTGTATCAAGAATCCAATCCTCGTCTGTTTTGAAGTCGCCATAAAAAATAACCAGAAGTTCTCCATCACTGTAGCAATCTTCTGCAGCACTGGCTTCACCTGAATTTTCTAATTGTTTTTTCTTTGATTTGCAGCAATTGATTTAACCTATTATGCAACTTATAATAATCCTTTTTAATGTACACCTTCTTTTTGTAGTCATCACAAATCTTATTGCTGGAATGAAACTTTGATCGACTCCTCTCATAACCACCATTAACAATAAGTCCTTTTCATTGGGCTTAAAATTCAACAAGATGCTTCATCTTGGGTTAGGCATGGTCTAATTTGATTCGTTTAATTATGGAATCGTCGAGCCCAAATTTAATTATGGAAACGTTTGAGATTGGTTCTATCGGTTCAGTTTAGTTCTGTCCGATTTTTGAGTTCCATACTATAATAAAAAATTTTAATATTTACAAAACTACATCAATTCAACTAATGACAAGTTCAATCTTAGCTCTTTCAAAATAATGTAGTTCAATCTTATATGTCGTTTGCATCTCTCTTTAATGAGCTCCACATAGATTTGATTGGTAAAATCATAGAAAGCGGAAGATAGCGAGCTCACAATAATTAAGAGAGGCATTGTCGAATTTCAATTCAATTTCTCTTGAACGGTAGAAGTGACACTACGTTATAATTAAAAATTTGGGTAAAACTTAGGTCAATTTGGTTAAGTTAGGCTTGAATTGAAAATTAGAAATAGGAAAAATCATATTTTTAGGTTTAAGCTAAATTTATTAGTGAGGAAAATTATTTAGAGAAAAATAAAATTATTAAGCTAATTTAAAATAAATTAATTAAAAAATTAGGAAGATTCGGTTCTTCGATTCTTAATCTAAAACCAAGAATCAAAGGAAATTCGTTAGTTCTCGATTTTGGTACTCATTCGGGTATTTAACATAAGAAGAACCACCTGGTTGGGTTCAGTTCAATTAGGTTAAGGTCCAGTTCGATCGATTCGATTTTGGAGTTTTGTCCAGCCCTACATCTTCTGCAATGAAAATAGAGCATAATAAATTTTTTCAATAATGAGAGTATCATGACTGTGTAACATCATATCTCTAAAATACATATATGAAGCTGGCAACGAACACAACCAAATCAATCCTAAATCTTTTTCATCGTACTTGACCTCCATTGTCTCTAAATAAATGACAATTTCTTTAAAGCAGTTGGCGATTTATGATTGATGTACCTTTTATCATATGATGAGAATACAATCGTTGCTTCAAAAGCAAATTGCTAGTTGAACTTTTTGTCATGCATAATTACTCCAATTTCAACCATAATGCAGGATGATTTTTTTTTATATATTTTTTTAAATGTCATGAAGAATATTATTTGAAAGATAAAGATGAATCTGTGAAGAGACCTTTCAATCAATATGTTGTTTCTCCTCCAATGTCTAATTTGAGGACCTATTCGACCCAAAATGGGTGTCTCTGTTTGGATTGCTATCTTGCGGGGCATATTATTATTGAAAGATAAGAGCATTATTTAGTTAATATTGTTGTCAAGTTAGCTCTTGTATTAGTGCAACATTAGAGTAGGATTACATACATCCCAGATTCTTTAGAATAGAAATATTGTATTCTAGATCTATGATGTTTGTGTATGTTCAAACTCTATATTCAGTGCATGAAATGCAACAAATAGATTATTTCAATAGCTCAAACATGTTATTGTACACATGACATTAGAGCTCGTTAAGCTCGAAGGAAGAATTTGATTGGATTGAGACTCAAAAAAGCACATAGATTTCAAAATTGTACGTTTTTACGAGCCATCATCCTGTAGGATATATTAAGGGGTAAAAATTCATATCAGTTAAATATGAAAATATTAATCGGTCATGAGATTATGATGATCATTATATCTAATTCGATTAAGATCTGAATAATCACACACAAGTTACTTCTCTTAATAAAGCTAAACATTTAGGATTAATTATATTTTAATAACCAGAGCTAAATGTCATGGGTTCAAGTCTCGATTTCACCCATCTAATAAAATTCTACACGTGTTGATTTTAATGAGGAAAAAAACTGTTGCTTACACACGAAGTGAGGTGTTGAAGGTAATGTAAATGGTATGCACGTAACCCTTTCTTTCATTTTAAAGATCAAATGGTTTAATGTGACGTACTTTCAAATGTCATAGACAACTTTATATAAATTTTTTTATTGCTCTTGGAATAAATTAAAAATGCTCATCTAGTGTGTTCGATTAATGAAGTGGACCACCTAGTGTAGTTGATTTATCATAATAATAATAATTGTGAAATGCTATACGCTAGCTTTACCAGAAATCTCATCTGGACTCATAATTGTGTATTTATTAATCATAAAACCGATTGATAGGAACCGACACTCTTGAAAGGTTACGACAGAAGATGTCCATTTTAGAATTAATTCCCCGAGAGAAAAACAATTTGGATTAGTCTGGATCAAATCAGAAAATGTACCTTGTACAATTATTTGTTTTAAATCAATTAATATCATTATATCTAACAACTCAAAAAATTTACCATCTAATATATTAATTAATAAAATTTGTTAAATTTTAACATTCAATTAAATGTGTAATTACTAAATAATAGTACATGAACAAGAAAAATAATCCCTACAAAATTCGCGAAATCACTGTTGGATGGACAGGGCCACGTAGGCCATCCAAACAAGGCGCCTACGTGGCCCTATCCAAGAAGATTTATTGATCCAACTTACACCAAACGCATTTACGTAATGGAGCCAAAAGGATTAAAATAATAATTAAACAATCATAGACCACAAGAAAAGGTAGCAATTCTTATCAGATAAATGTGACAAAATTTTAAACTTTCTGAAGACGCAAGAAAAAAATCCTCACTTGAGTCAATCCAGTCTTTAGCTATGGTGGTCGCAACCATTTTCCGGCGCAATCTTCAATTCCTTTGCCTTCTCTTTTTCCTTTACTCCGCCGGCGCAGCAGCGGCCAACGAGCTGCAAACACTTCTATCCATCAAATCTGCCTTGCATGAATCCAACACCAAAGTATTTGATTCCTGGGAATCCACCAATCCCATGTGTAACTTTTCAGGAATCACTTGTGATTCAAATAATGCGGTCATAGAAATTGAACTCTCCAGACAGAATTTGACGGGCTCAATTCCTTTGGATTCCATTTGCAGGCTAAAATCCCTGGAAACACTCTCCCTGGGATTCAACTTTTTGTTCGGTCCTGTTACTGATGAATTAAATATGTGTGTTTCTCTCAGGTATTTAGACCTGGGGAACAACTTTTTCTCCGGATCATTTCCAGCAATTCCGTTGCTTAGTGGATTAATATATTTGCATGCAAATAGAAGTGGATTTTCAGGCACTTTTCCCTGGGATTCTCTTGAAAACATGACGAATCTTATTGTTTTGAGCCTCGGAGACAATCCCTTTGATCGAACTCCATTTCCTTCTGCGATTTTGAAGCTCACGAAACTGAAGTGGCTATACTTGTCAAACTGCAGCATTGAAGGGAAAATTCCGGACGGGATTGGAAATCTTGTTGAGCTGATGAACCTGGAATTAGCACAAAATTATATAACTGGGGAAATTCCTGTTGGGATTTCCAGGCTGAGAAACCTATGGCAGCTCGAGCTTTACCAGAATGAACTAATTGGGAAATTACCTACTGGATTGGGAAGTTTGTCGAGCCTGGAATATTTCGATGCTTCAAACAATCATCTTACTGGAAATCTTTCTGAAGTTAGAAGTTTGAGGCAGTTGGTCAGTTTACAGGTATTTAATAATGAATTTTACGGTGAAATCCCACCTGAGCTGGGGGAATTCAAGAAACTGGTGAATTTTTCTATTTACAAGAACAGGCTTTCAGGGGAGCTGCCAGAGAAGCTTGGTTCTTGGTCGGCATTCCATTTCATCGATGCCTCTGAGAATTATTTCACTGGTCGGATACCACCAGACATGTGCAAGAAGGGTACCATGAAAAAGCTCTTGATCCTGCAGAACAATTTCACAGGCCAAATTCCAGCAACTTATGCGAATTGCAAGAGTTTAACGCGTTTTCGTGTTAGCAAGAATTTGCTTTCTGGCGAGGTTCCTGGCGGGATATGGGGGCTTCCTAATGCAGAATTGATTGATATTGCAGAAAATAACTTGGAAGGGCTGATCACTTCTGATATTGGAAATGCAAAGTCTTTATCTAGCCTCTTGCTTGCTAAAAACAGATTCACAGGTGAATTACCATCAGATATTTCAAAGGCTTCAGCTTTGGTTTCTATTGATTTGAGTTACAATCAGTTTACGGGTAATATTCCCACAACAATTGGTGAACTCAAGCAACTAAACAGTCTTCAACTGCAGGCCAACAAGTTATCTGGTTTAATACCAGATTCCTTAGGCTCTTGTGATTCCATCACTGACATTAACATGGCTAATAATTTTCTTACCGGTCAAATTCCAGCCTCTCTCGGGTCTTTACCAACTCTCAATTACCTGAATTTGTCATGGAATGAACTCTCTGGTTCAATTCCAGGGAGTTTATCCTCTCTGAGTCTTAGCCTTCTTGATCTCTCAAGCAATCAACTGATTGGTCGCATACCGGAGTCTCTTTCAATTGAAGCTTACAATGACAGCTTTGCAGGAAACAATGGCCTTTGTAGTGACAAAATCAGGAAATTCCATCCATGTTTATCTGAAGCAGGCACATCTAGGCACCTTCGAACGGTCTTATTCTGCTTCATGGTCGGATTCATTGTCATACTCCTGATTGCAGGCTTCTTTTGCATAAAGAAGATGAGAAAAACAGAACATGGAGTATCGCTGAAGGAGGATTCTTGGAATGTAAAGCCTTACCATGTTTTGAGCTTTACAGAAGACGAGATTCTTGATTCCATAAAGCAAGAGAACATAATAGGGAAAGGTGGCTCTGGTCATGTTTATAGAGTTGCTCTTGAAAATGGCATAGAATTGGCTGTGAAGCACATATGGCACTCTAACAATACTGGCAACTGGAAAAAGATCCGCAGTGCAACTCCAATGTTGGCGAACCGTGGAATTAGGTCACGGGAATTTGAGGCCGAGGTTCAAACATTGAGCTCAATAAGACATATTAACGTGGTTAAGTTGTATTGTAGCATTACTAGTGAGGACTCAAGCTTACTGGTTTATGAATATATGCCTAATGGAAGTTTATGGGATAGATTGCACACTTGTAGAAAACTAGCCCTTGATTGGGATACAAGGTATGAAATTGCTGTTGGTGCAGCAAAAGGATTGGAATATCTGCATCATGGTTGTGACAGGCCAGTGATTCACCGTGATGTCAAATCAAGTAACATTTTGTTGGACGAGGATTTAAAACCTCGGATTGCAGATTTTGGACTTGCAAAGATTGTTCAGGAAAATTCGAACAAGGAATCATCGACTCAAATCATTGCAGGAACTCACGGGTATATAGCTCCTGGTAAGCAAATATTTAGCACTACGTAGTAATTGAACTCATTGTTGATTACTTATTCTGATGATTTTAATTTACATTCAAAAAATTTTGATATGCAGAGTATGGCTATACAAACAAAGTAAACGAGAAGAGTGATTTGTACAGCTTTGGAGTAGTACTAATGGAGCTTGTAACGGGGAAGAGACCAGTCGAGTCAGAGTTCGGGGAGAATAAGGACATAGTTGATTGGGTATACGGCAAGTTGAAGAGCAAAGGAAGTGTGTTAAGCATAGTGGACTCATCTATTCCTCAAGTTCAAAAGGAAGATGCTATTAAGGTTTTGAAAATTGCTATTTTGTGCACAGCCAGAGTTCCTGCATTAAGGCCTATTATGAGAACAGTGGTTCAAATGCTAGAGGAAGCTGGGCCTTGTCAATTAGTTGGCATCATTGTTGGTAAAGATGGTCAAAAAGTAAGAAAGGAAAATGATAGAGAATGTCAAATTGTAATTCAAGCCCCATGAGTCCATGGAAATTTGTAGTTTCTTTCAATAATTTTCGCACAGGTAAATGTTTTAGATTACCTTTGTAACATATTAGCCATTGTAGGATCCTACGTTCGTAGCACAGAGTTCGCTGAGATAGCACGTACTTTGAAGTGCCAAATGAACTTGGTACAAGTAGCTTTTCATTTTTCTTCCAGATTGTATAACAGCATGATTCGAACTTTTGCAGTTCACCCTTCGGGACATGTATGGGATGTAGTAGTCAATAATAGAATGTACAAAATGATTTCATTTGATAAATTCAAATAATGGTTGAATTTAGAAGAGAGGGAAACTTTACCAAAATAACTACATATATAATTACATTATGAAAAATCTTAACCGAAAATATATATATATATATATATATATAATCTAGAAAATTGGATTTCTTTAAACTCCCTGTCAAATTGATTCAAAGATGTTTGTCATTCCCAACTTACTTTTCAAACTATTTGTAGACATTAGAATTACGATCAATAAATTTCTCACTTAGCCATAGCTTTCTCCTAAACTCGCTGATTTTGATACTTAAACTAGAGCAATAGGTGAAATGATTATTTGGAAGAGAGATATTTGAATTTGCATCCATTTCTCCTCATAGACAGGGTATTTATAGATTTTCTTGGGGCTTTGGGTCATTCTAGGAAATGACAATTGGCAATCGTTTAGTGGTGGTCTTATAACTAATTCTATTATGTATTCAATTGTTATTCGGTAGTTTAGAAGACATATTTTTGGGATTTTACCCAAGTGTATTAAAATAAAGGTTTTCCTGCCATCAAGGGGGATGGTTTGTCTTGCGTCTTTTGCGAGCGTTTTTTACTTTTAGCTGCCTTGGTGCTTTCAAGCTTCACATGAGGAGTTGAGTTCATAGGATAAACTTCTTTTTTGAATTGAAAAAGCTTGTACTGTGTCACTTAAGTAATATAGGAATTCCTGAGCCCAAGAGTGCCATTTTAGACTCCTCTTCCAGCTGTTCTATGATCAAGGTCTGCACTTCGAGAAGAAGTGCAGCACACTCTTCTTGATCGGGATCGATATCCACAAATAGTCTCCGAATTCCAATTTTATTATACATATGAAATCTAGGACTTTTTTTTTTTTTTTAAACTGTGAACCTGCTGATGGCATTATATTGAACGCCTCTCTATGTTTCTTGCAGATGATATGTGGTTGTGTTAAGGGGATGTGCCATGATTGTAGCCTTTTTTTGTGTGTGTGTGTTAATGGGCTTGTTTGCGTATTAGATGGGTGGCCCACGGACTAAGTATGATCTCGTCCGTTCATTTAGAATTTCAATCAGGTGCCTCTTAGAATTCAACAATTACGATTGTTTAAGAAAGTTTGAACAACTTTGATTATTTTTTGTTTGATTCGACAGTTTATGTTTTATTGTTCAGAACTTATAATAGGTCATTATTCTTTAGGCATGTCTTCATTATTCTTAATTGTTGGGATTATTTTTTGGTGATTTTATCTTGCACCTTCTTTCATTTTTCTTCGAACGCCATTTCTTATGTATGTATTCTGCTCTTATTCTTGTACTTTGTAAGCTTTTTATTATAATATCTTCTCAAAGTGACTCCTAAAATGTGTAACATCGATTCTGACACCAAGAGATCCTAACTTCGGGAGGATTCCTCTAGTGTTTTTTTAGTTCCATAAAAATTCTGTATGTTGAGGCATTACCTTATACTATAGTTACTTATTCGGGTACTTGCTTTAACCCAATGCTTCTTAGGGAAAGAGAGGTAGTTCCCATTCTAGTATTGAGGTGCTAGATGAGGTATGCGGACCTTTGAATGAATTTGTAAGCCTTAACTAAAGTGATGAGAGGGTTTTTGAAGCTTCAAGAATTTTTTCCAATCTTACTGAATAGGAGTTGAGTGAAATTTGGGAACACTTTAGTGTTCCTGATGATAAAAAACTGCGTATCTTCCAAGCAATGCTTAATAATTCTTAATTAATAATAACTAAGCACAACTCTCAGCTTATCTCCCACTCTCCATTAGTCTTCTGGAGGTTATATCCTGTGTGCTCTTTTAGCCTCATGTTACTGTTCAATATTTGTGGTCAACTTACAATTTTTTGATTTCTGACTGTGTGATACTTGCCTTAATGTAAGTTTAGCACCAAATTCATCACAAACTAATTTAAATATTAATAAATAATCTCATTATTTAGGCATTGATGGTCAACGATCAACGATTGCCCTAGCTCGTTTAAATTCATGGATTCGCCACTGCTTGTAATGGGCAAAGAGTGGCTGCATTTATCAAGGTTATCATTTGAAACAATCTTACAAATCTAGTTATCAAATAAAAAAAATTAACATATAATGATCATAAAGTTTAATTTCTAAATTTTCAGAACAATATAGAGATGAACAAAAAATTTTGTTGAACGAGCTCATGAAAATTGCAATTCATAAATGATAGCATGCCCTTGTGTTAAGTATGGGATTTAATGCATTATCATTATGATAGAGTCTATGAACATTTGATTATTGAAGGTATGGATCCTACATATAATTTTTGGGTATTTCATGGAGAGCAACCAAGTGAATCAAATTTGGTCGACGTAGAAATGCTTGAGTCGAGTGGGATGTTTAAGGATTTTTATACACAACATGATGTAGATCCTGAAAACCGTCCAGATGGAAGAGACAAAGAGATTGAACATTTAGTTGATGATGTTGAAACTCCTTTATATCCTGGTTGCAGGGCATTTACAAAGATGTCACCTTCGATTGCTATGTTTAAGTATAAAGCTTCACATGGTTTATCAAACAATGGTTTCGATGAACTTATAAATCTTGTTCGAGACATGCTGCCAAAGAATAATATAGTTCCAAACTTATTTTATGAGATGAAAAAACTTGTCAATACATTTGATCTTGGATATAAAAAGGTACGTGCTTACCTAAATGATTTTTGTCTCTATAGAAAGGAGTTTAAGCATGTTGAATTATGTCCAAAATGTGGTTGCTCGAGATGAAATTTTAACCAACGGATTAAAAAAATTCAAAAAAATGTCCCATCAAAAGTCTTGCATAATTTTCCTATAATACCAAGACTTAAGAGGATGTTTGGAATATATGAGATGTCAACACAACTTAGATGACACTTAAGTAATAAAAGTCCAGACGGTAAGATTAGGCATCTGATTAATTCATTTGGTTGGAAAATGATTAACAAAAAGTGGCCACATGTTGCATCTGATCCTCAAAATATTAGATTAGGTCTTGCTACTAATGGATTTAATCCTTTCAAAGATCTTAACTCCAAATACAATTATTGGTCAGTTATCTTAACTATATATAACTTGCCTCCCTCAATTTACATGTCGAAGAAAAGTTTGATGTTGAGCTTATTGATCCCAGGACCGAAACAACCAAGTAATAACATAGATGCTTATTTGGCACCGCTTGTATACGATTTAATATTATTATGGAGTGATGGAGTTGATATGTATAATGCAGTTACAAAGTCTACATTCAACTTAAAAGTTATTTTGATGTGGACACTACATGACACTTCTGCATATGGAAATATATCTGGGTGGCCCGTCAAAAGAAAAATTGCATGCTCTATCTGTCGTGAAAATAGATGTTCACTATGGTTGAAGCAAAGTAGGAAGTTTGCTTACATGGGACATAGAAGATTTCTTATTTTTGATCATCCGTTTCACATGAAAAGGAGTTGGTTTAATGGACATATTGAACATGGTATTAGGCTGAAGATAAAAAATAGTGAAGAGGATTGTATTGAAGTCGATAAAATTACCAATAATTGGGAAAAACTGGTAAACAAAAGAGAAAGAAGAATATAGCTCAATTTAATGTAACATGGAAGAAAAATTCAATATTTTTCGATCTACCACATTGGAAGGTAATTGTTGTAATATTTCCTTTTCCCTTCATTTTTATTTAATAATTCTAATTGCGTGTAGTTTTTCATGACTCCATTGATGTTCGATTTGCAGACTTTGCTTATACGTCACAATTTGGATGTGATGTATGTGGAGAGGAATATTTGTGATAGCATCATCAGTACACTTTTGGATGTCAAAGGAAAATCTAAATACGACATTAACTCTCATAACAACATGGAAGAAATGAAGATTAGGCATGATTTATATCCTCAGAGTAGAGGAACTAAATTCTACCTATCAGATGCTCCTCACACCTTATCAAAAGCAGAAAAAATAATTTTTTTTGCAAAAAGCTCGCTAACTTGAGATTACCCGACGATTATGGATCTAATATTGGAAATTGCATATCAGTGAAAAAATGTAAATTAGTCGGGCTGAAGTCTCATGATTGTCGCATTTTAATGCAACAATTATTATCAGTTGCGTTGAGAGGACTTCTACCTAAAGGACTAATGAACTCCATTTTTAAATTGAGTTCATTTTCAGAGAAATATGTCAAGGAATTATTGATAGAAATAAGGTTGAACAATTAGGGGATGACATTTTTGAAACTTTATGCATGTTGGAAAGGTATTTCTCGCCTTCCTTTTTCGATATAATGGTTCATTTGACAATCCATATTGGGAGAGAAGTTCGTCTATATGGACCAGTACACTATTATTGGATGCATCCATTTGAGAGATATACGAAAGTGTTGAAAGGGTATGTTATGAATCATACATGGCTTGAAGGATGCATAGCTGAACAATATACTGTTGAAGAAAATGTGAAGTTTTGTAGCAAATACGTAACACAAGCATCTGAAATAAGCTATAAGCCTGTACACAATAAAGAATATGAGATTGATTTCCTAGTTGTAGGGCGTGCAATTTCTAAAGAGAAGACAATTGTACATCTAATGATATGATAAAAGTTGTCCATCGCTACCTGTTACTGAAAAGTACAAAAGTTCAACCATATATAGAGTACATTTATTAAATATCGAGTTAAATAATTTTTAAGTAGTTCAACCACATTTACTTTTTGATATATTATATTTACCTTAGGGTGCATATGGATGAACTCAAGAGTATTGACAGACGATTGGAAAAAAATGAGACTTTATTACATAAGAAGCACATTGATGCTTTTGCTGTCTGGTTGGATTATAAGGTTGGAATAAACATCAAAGAATAAATGTCTAGTTGTGCTATTATTCTTTTATTTCTAACATTTTTAATGCACAGATAGTTGGACAAGTTTTTTATTATGGAGTTTTGCTTGATGTTATAGTGCTTGATTATAATACGTTTCATATTTCAATATTTAAGTGTGATTGGGTAAATATCGTGAATGAAATAAAAAAGGAAGATGAATTTACTTTGGTTAATCTTAACGAGGGACATAGACAATTTGAAAATAATCCTTTCATCTTGATAACACATGCTAACAAATCTTTTATTCTAAGGAAAATGAAACATCTAGTTGG
>NC_036256.1:4800621-4841000 GCF_002742605.1 Olea europaea var. sylvestris | reverse complement strand
GTGTGCGTATTAATAGGTTGAAATTTTCCAAATGTATTAACAGCTTCTAAATCTATTTTCTCGTTAACCTTGTGACTCTAAAAAATAATACAATTTCCATGTCTTTATGATTATTGCAAATTTTTTGGGCAATGTCAACCATTTTGTTCAACAAACATGCCAATTTGTTTCTTTTTAACTTATATACCAAAATTATTTAACCATGTACCTGTGACAGATGTCCAAATATCTATTATTTAAGTTATAGATGATTGTGTTAAAGTAGAGAATATAATGTTGATTACCTCTTTCTATTTTTTCCCTATTCACATAAATTGTTATAATTTTAAGAGTGACAGCTTTTAAATTTTAACACGAAGTTGCTTCCTTTTGCTGCTTCTTCTATCGATTTTTAACCAGAATGTTGGGTACTAGCTGTTTGCCTCTATCCATTCGTTCCTTAGCCCTTATTTATGTTCCGTTTCTGCCCTTGTTTCGCTATCTTCATGGGCGGCTTTCATCTGGGTTTTGGGTACTCCTTTTTAGTCCATTTGAGTGGGCAATTTTTGTCAAATTTGTGTGGTGTTGTTGTGTGATATGTTCATTCTTAGCACTTACAAAATAATGTAGTCCAATCTTATGTGTTTTTTGCATATCTCTTTGTTGAGTTCTTCATAGATTTGATTGTTAAAATCACAAGAAGACGAATATAATGAGCTCAAAATAATTAAGAGAGGCATTGTTGAACTTCAATTCGATTTCTCTAGAATAGTAGAAACAGCGCAATGGTGGAGTAACAGATTTGGATAAAACTTAGGTCAATTTGATTAAAGTTTGTTTTGAACTGAAAATTAGAAATATGAAAATCATATTTTTGGATTTGAACTAAATTAACTAGTTAGGAGATTTATTTAGAAAAAATAAAATAATTTGGCTTATTTAAAATAAATTAATTAAAAAAATTAGGGAGATTCTGTCCTTATTCGATTATTGATCAGAAGAACCGAACCAAACCCATCGGTTCTCAATTAAAATCCCCATTTGGTTATTTAACTTAAAGAAGAGTTGATTGATTTGGTTCGAGAGTTTTGTCCCACCGTAGATGTTATTTTTATGGTTTTATTGATAGTTGCATAATTTCGTACTGCTACCGATCTACTAAAAATTGGATTGTTTTGCATCTTTTATATTTTACTTTGCTTATTATTGCTAGGGAACCGAATAGTTATGGTTGCGTAGGCCCCAAGCTGGACAGATCAATGGGGTTTAGGAAGAATTGGTGCAACTAACGATGAGAATACTAAAAGCAGCAGAGAAGTGAGAAATAGAAAATAGAATGTGTTGAACATTTATTTTTGTGGTACATGGTTTTTAGTCTCCTATTTTTTTATTTTTTTTTTGGGAAAATAGAATGTGTTGAAGATTTGACAAGTTTATTATGCGAATTGTTAGTTTATTATTCAAATTGTTGGAGAAAAAAATGTTGCAAAACCATTAATGACAATGCTAAAAAAACGTTGCAAAAAAGTTAACGGTAACGACTAAATTACGCTGCAAAAAAGTTAACGATAACATTAAAAAAATATTACAAAAAAGTTGATGGCAACAGCTAAAAAAAACGTTGTAGAAGTGGTAACGACAACATCTAAAAAATGTTCCAAAAACATTTTTTGCAATAGTTTTTTAACGTTACAAAAAATGGCCTTTTACAATGATGAACAAATGTTGCTGTATCTATTCCCTAACGGCAACATTAACCCCCACAACACAAGCTAAAACGCTACAAGTGAAACCGCTGCAAAAGCCCTTTTTGGTGTAGTATTGGGGGTATCCTTGCTCAACCTTTACCCTCATAGGGGTCTGGGGAGATTGAAGTTTCCTTTTGTTGTTTCTATTCATTGGTTTTCGACCTTAAGAACTACACCTTTCCCTTCGCCCATTTTCGTTGAGGATCCTTCTAAAGGGAAGAGAAAAATGCCTAGCATGTCAGACCAAATTCCAAATCGAGGAATTTTTCATTCTCTTGGGAAAACTATTTCCACTCATGGATCTTTGTTCAATCCTCATCTAGATGAAAAGTTAGATTCAAGGATTCTTTTTATGTTTTCCTCTTTTTTTTTTGGACATGAAGGTCTGCCTTTACTTATTTTAATCAATCCTTGGAAAAGTTAGCAAGAAAGCTCACCCCAAGACAAATGGGAGAAATGAATTGATTTTCATCTAATGCGATTTATGGTATTACACNTACGCTGCAAAAAAGTTAACGATAACATTAAAAAAATATTACAAAAAAGTTGATGGCAACAGCTAAAAAAAACGTTGTAGAAGCGGTAACGACAACGTCTAAAAAATGTTCCAAAAACATTTTTTGCAATAGTTTTTTAACGTTACAAAAAATGGCCTTTTACAATGATGAACAGATGTTGCTGTATCTATTCCCTAACGGCAACATTAACCCCCACAACACAAGCTAAAACGCTACAAGTGAAACCGCTGCAAAAGCCCTTTTTGGTGTAGTATTGGGGGTATCCTTGCTCAACCTTTACCCTCATAGGGGTCTGGGGAGATTGAAGTTTCCTTTTGTTGTTTCTATTCATTGGTTTTCGGCCTTAAGAACTACACCTTTCCCTTCGCCCATTTTCGTTGAGGATCCTTCTAAAGGGAAGAGAAAAATGCCTAGCATGTCAAACCAAATTCCAAATCGAGGAATTTTTCATTCTCTTGGGAAAACTATTTCCACTCATGGATCTTTGTTCAATCCTCATCTAGATGAAAAGTTAGATTCAAGGATTCTTTTTATGTTTTCCTCTTTTGTTTTTTGGACATGAAGGTCTGCCTTTACTTATTTTAATCAATCCTCGGAAAAGTTAGCAAGAAAGCTCACCCCAAGACAAATGGGAGAAATGAATTGATTTTCATCTAATGCGATTTATGGTATTACACCATGATCAGCTAGCAAAGTACACCTCGTGAGCCTATAGTTTCTGTAAGGTCTTTCATTCCTTGGAGAAGAAATGTGATACTCTTCATAAGAAGCTATAGGAAGTTGAGAATGAGAGAGCTAAATATAAATACATGTGCAAAAGTGTCGAGACTTATGCTAATAATGACGCTATTCTATTAGTCAATATTAGAAGGCTCTCTAAAGATTTGGAGTGAGATAAATTAAATCACTAAGCTTATGCTTACATGGTTGACCTCGAGTTTTCCAAACTTAAGGAAAAGTGCCTATTAACAAAAGTTGAATAGCCAGTTGTAGCTAGGGACCTTAATAGTGTGAGGAATGAAATGATCTTGCTTCGTAACGAGTTGAAATGTCGCTAGACAAGACTTATTATCGTAGAGTTAAACCTTGTTGAAAGTAATGCTCGTTAAGCTAAACTTATTGAAGAGTCCATGCAAGGAGGACATAATAAAGTTCTTGATATAATTAAGAGCTTTTGTCCTAAGTGGAACATGGATTTTTTGGAGGTTCATAAAGAAGATGCTGAAGACACACTTAATTCGAAGTTCCTTCTTTAGCCTCTGGACAAATGAGTATTCCTTCTCAGCATATGGTCTCATAGGCTGTTCTTTCATTCAGAATTGCTACTATTGTTGAGCATGCTAACCCTTCTAATCATGTTTCCCTTTAGGAGATATTTTCAATTTATCTCATAAGATAGGTCTTTTAGAATCTTTAAGCCTCTGGTTGGTTCAAGGAATTTTTATTTACCTCGCTTCCTTGTTTTGATGGTATTCCTTTTGTATCTTTCACCTCATTATTATTATTTGTTCACTATATTTAGTGCTTGTTTATCACCCTTTAAAATTTAAATTATTTTTTCAGTATCATTCTTCACCACACATTGTCACATTCACATAATAAAATATTTTACACACAAAAAAATAAAGTTTCTTTACTTTTTAACCACAGATTCTCCAAAAAATACTATTCAAAACTCTTTAATTTTTTAAACAATGGGTGACAAATATGGACTTATTTATTTAAGCTTGTATTACTTTATACATTTAATGTTTGATTATGCTTCGCACAAATGCATTTAATTATGTAACGTAACTTTCAAAATATCTCTTCATTTATTATTCATTACAAATGAAAATATAACAAAGGCTAGCAATTGTGACTTTTCTCATAGTTTTTTGGTATACAAATATTTCACATGCAGTAATATACTCTTGTCATGACATCATGCTTTTGAGTGGCTGTTTTTGGACTCATTCTTTAATATTTGAACCCGGGGGAGGGGGTGTCATTGTTCCCGGTGCTTTAGAAGAATTGACCTCACCCTCCATCGAATTTTACTTGTATGGTCTAAATCATAAACTCACATCTCTATTCCTAAAGGACTCACAAAAATATCAAATTAGTAATCAAGTAATTTAATGCATTCAATCCATAGTAAAATCAATACATCGAAAAAAAAACCAAGAATCTTAATGAAAAATATAAAGGATCCCAATTCGGCTACATTATTTGCCCTAACAATAGTTTAGGTATTCATAATGAAAAAGGAAAATCATAGATCGTCATAGAGTGCATGACTAGATTTTGTATTAAAGATGTAGAAGGAAAAGTAGATCTTGCACCAAAAATTTTGTCATCTTCCAATCGATGCTCCACATGGTGAATTTCTTAATATTTTCCTCCTTTGAATTCATCCTTTGATTCTCCAAAAGTGTTTGTGGCCTCTCAATGTGTGAAATCCTCTCAAAAGTGTGAGAAATTTGTATTTATAGGTGCCTCCCGTGTGTAGAAAGTATGGTTTTCATTTGGACTAAAAAAGGGCCGAAATTGCACCTTAGTTCTTTCTGTAGATGGTGTCATGGTGATTGGGATGCGGCACCACCTCTTGAAGTTCCTTGGCGCCGCAGCGTCCTGAACTTGGCGCTCCGACTCTGAGGCTCATTTGTGTGGTGCCCTGAATGTGGCACCGTTGTGCCTACACTCTGTTCCTCCTTTATTTTTTTGGCGCCTTGATGCTACTATTTCAGTGCTGAGGCACTATTCGTCCAACAATTGTGCTTTGCCTCTTTTGCCCCATATCTAAAATTTCTTTTCAATCCATGCCACTAACTTCAATTAATGACCTTTTTCGTGTCTTTCACAATCTTGATAATTCTATAAAATAATATTAATAAACACATTAAAAATGCTCAATACTCGTAAAATCTAGCTTACAATCAAGTTGAAATTAGCTTAAACTCGTGAGTAAGACACACTCGTTACTTTCCTAAATAAGGATTTTCAAACATGTCATTGCTTTCTTGTTTTCAAGCATGTCATTGCTTTCTACCATCAATTTGGTATCAATCATTGAGGTCCTTGGGGCTACTTTCCTTATAGTGCTAAGATAACATTGGTGTGTGACCGCTTGGTAGCCTTTAATAGTGGCTATTCCTTTTAAGGTTTCAAATTTCTTGAACAGGTAGCGAATGGACGTTATTGCTCTCAATAGCTCAAGGGTAGGTCTTCCTATGATCCCGTTATACACAGAGCATCTATCCATGATTAGGAAGTCCATATGCCACTGAAATGTAGTTAATATGCCTAACTCAACTATTTAAGTAATTTGGCTTCTTGGGATCAAACCGTCACCGATGAAGCATATAAAGGGTTCGGCTATTGGGACCCAAGTGTGATCTACTTGAATCTGGTCGAAAGCACTTCAAATAAAATATTTATAGAGCTACCACTATCCACCAACAATTGATTTAAGCTGTTGTGAGCTACTATTGTTCATATTACTAGTACACCATCATGGGGATACATGATTCTCTGTTCATCACCATTATTAAATGTAATTAAAAGAGAGGCAATTTTAGAATTACCTTGAATTCAAAATTTCTCTAGTGTGGGCTTTTTGGTTGTTCGGGAGTAATTTGTTTGGATGATCATTGTCTCTCTACCGATGTACAATATGGTATGTATATTTCTTACTTGAGGTCGCCAGTGTGAAATGTTCGTCGATTTTCACAACGACTCTACATATATTGGCCTTCCTTCTCGACCTCATCATCCAATGCTTAGGTGCAGAAACTTTTGAAATTCTAACCCTTTACAGATTCTCCCTTCCTGGCTTCGTATGTTTATTATCATTAGCACTTCATAGAATTCATTTATATTGTGATCCCTATGTTGACATATGGTCGATTTCATCCTCAATGTTTTGATCATAATAAACAAGATTAATATTGTTTCTAACAATTTATTTCGAGTGATGACAGTTTAATGTTAAAATCAATCAAGCATTATATATCGGACTTGAAATGAAGACCAAAATGGAAGATACGCATTCAAGTCAAATCATTCAAGATGAGAGTTTAAAAGATAAAGGCCATGAAAGATCAAGATGTCAAGAGAGATCAAGATTAAGAACATGAGAGATGTCATCAAAGGAAGATCAAGACAGGAAGTTCAAGAGCCAAACATGAAAGAAACTTTGAAGCAAAATCAAAGATTAGGCCTTCTATATCATATGTAAAGGTGTAACACTTTGATCTTTAGTAATGAATGACAATAGCTCCAAAACTATTTTGTGCACGATAAGTTAATTTCACTGTCACTTGCATAAAATATTTTAATCAAAAGTTTAACTGATTTTTTCAAAGCCATTCTTGAACTTAGATCACAATTCCCAAAAAAGTCTGTCAAATTTTTTAACCATTCTGATTTTTGACGCACAACGGCTAATTTGGCCGTCTGGTTCACCAGTGAATGTCTAGATAGGTCGTCAAATAGGATAGAATTTTTTCATTTTGATTGCTATAAATACTACTTCTTCATATTGAAAACTTTGAGTGATTGAACCAAATTTGTAAAATTGTCATCCATCAAAGTTTCTCATTTCTCTCTTAGTACTTAATTTATTTCAACCATTCATTAAAAGAGAGATATTTCTTGAGAAAATTTTTTGAACTTACATTGCATTTATTTCGTCTTTATCTTATTGAAAACTTTGATCAATTAAATCAAAATTTTAAAATTATCATATCTATTAAAGTTTCTTATTTCTCTCTTAGTATATAATTTATTACAATCATTCTTAAAATAGAGATATTTGTTGAGAATTTTTTTTTTTTTGAACTTACATTGCAATTATTTCTTCATAATCTTTTCATTGAAATACTTTGATTGATTGAATCTAAATTTTAATTATCATATTCATCAAAGTTTTATATCTAACATTTGAGCTATCATTTATTACTATTCATTGAAGTGTTAGCCTCCCTTAGTACTTAATTTGTTTTGTATTATTTATCAAGAGAGGATTTTATTGTAAAATCACTTTGATATAGTGTGGGTCATATTGAGTCCCGCAAAGCTCAAAGGGTGGGTCATATTGAAATCTTGTAAAGCTCAATAGTGTGGGTTGTGTTGAGGTCCAGTAAAGGTCACATTGTATAAGGATTGATGTTCCTTGTTCGTAAGTCACCGAAAGCATTGCATAGGATTGGATTACACCATAAGTCAATCAATATAGTGAAAAGGCCTTGCGCGTTCCGGAGAGCTTGGTAACTGAGAATGTAAATGATTGCCATTCTTCAACCCCAAACCTTTTCCTTTCCTGCCTTAGTTCGATGGAGCGAGACGAAGACTGACATGCTGGGCTCATCTCCCTTCCTTTTCGGAATCCCATCCCTTTTGGGGGCGTAATTAATTACTAGTTAATAGAGTCAAATCCCCTTTTGCATTAATTGCTACTTCATCAATCTTATTGGTTAGTGTACCCACTGTATTTGCCATCATTGAGTATAGTATAGCAAGGAAGGAAGGGTTCACCGCTTCCTTCTTCCTGTCCTATCAAATTCAGAGAAAGCCCGGAATTAATAAAAATGGGCAGCCTTAAGCCAAATCAAGTTCAACCAAGTATTTTGAAAATTTCAAGTGGATGAATAAACAAACAATTGAATTGGATTGTTTTTCGAGTTGTCAAAGATTTGGACAATGAAAATAGATGGTGAGTGCCTGATCAATTCCTTGGATCGAACCGCCACGGTTATATCGTTTCCATTCTCTCTTTTATTTGCCATTTTTATATTGTGCTCATTACTTGTTCTTAATTGACTTCGTGTTTGTTTGTATTTGTGCATATTTGTCTAATTGTTTCATTTGCTATCACATTAGTTTAAATCTAGAATTCATTTTTCAAGAAGTCTTGAAAACCAATTCACGCCCTCTTGGTTAACTATTCCTGGACTTTCAATTGGTATCAGAGTAAGGTGCTCATCCTTAAAGATTTCACAATCTTGTGTAATGGCTAACCACTATCTTCAAAATCTTGAGGGACATTCTACAAATCGTCCTCATTTCTTTGATGGTACAAATTATAATTATTGGAAAACTAGAATGATAATTTATGTTCAATCAATAGATTATAATTTTTGGAAAGTTATTGAATTAGGTCCCCATGTGCCTAAAAAGATTATTGAAATGGAAGGTAATCAGATCAAATAATTTCAAAACCTAGGGAGGAATATGATGAAGAAGATAAAAGAAAATTATCAGTGAATGCTAGAGCCCAAAACGTGCTTTATTGTACCTTAAATAGAAATGAATTTAATCGTTTTAGCACATTTGATTCCGTATATGATATCTGGCATGCATTAGAAGTCACTCATATTGGTACTAACAAAGTGAAAGAAACTAAGATAAATCTCTTAGTTAAATATTTCGAAAATTTCTTTATGAAGTAAAATGAATCTATTATTAATATGATTACTCACTTCATCGATATTGTTAATGGCTTTAAAGGCTCTGATAAAAAACTTACTAACAGTGAACTTGTGAGTAAAATGCTTGTCTCTATCAAATAATTAGAGCTCTTTTAGAACGTTTGTAGAAAACAATGATGATATATGAGCTAAATAGCACTGAAACAAAGGAGAAAACAATGAAAAGCAAAGAAGAGGAAAGGCACCAAATTGCTTTAAAATCTATAGTTGATGAAGGTTCAAACGAAAGTATAAATAATGAAGAACTTGATGATCTAGTTCTTCTTATTAAGAAATGGAAAAGTTTTCACAACAATTGTCGATTCAAAAACAAAGAAAAAAGGGCGAAGAGAAGAATAGATTTATCAAGAAGAATGCACTTAAAATAACATTGGATGAAAGCGACAATGATGATCGTGAAGAAAATGATGATCACAAAGAAGTTGTCAACATGTGCTTTATGGCCATTGAAAATGAGGTAAATACAAATGACAATTCTTTATATGATGAATTATCCATCTCATATGATGAACTTCTTGATGAATTTGAAAACCTTCCTCTCAAAAGAAAAATTCTTCATTAGAAAAAGAGGTAAAGAAACTTTTGGAAGCTCAAAATGGCTTTGAAAAAGAAAAAGTCCGTTACGATTCTTTAATTAAGAAGAATTCATCTTTACAGGAAAATATTTTAGATTCAACTTAAATTGTTCACAAATTCACTTAAGGCAAGAAAAATTTCGATTTAATGATTGGTGAAAAAAATGTGTTTTTGATAAAGGAGGAATTGGCTACAAACCATTTTTGAAACAAAAGTCTTTTGAAAATTTCTTTGTTAAATCCTATACTTCCCCTATTCCAAATGTTATATGTGACTTTTCTAATAAAAATGGACATGTGTCTTTTAATTGTTCAATTATAAATAGGTTGCACTTTGAAAACAAACAAAAGATGATTCAAAAGTCCACTGACACTAACTACCAAGGACCCAAAGTTATATAGGTACCAAAGAACAAAAACTAAATTATTTTGTAGGTACCAAGGAAAATAAAGAGCAAATTGGTCTTTTGATAGTGGATGTTTGAGCACATGACCGGGAAACAAGTTCCATTCTCAAAAAGAAACAATGGATTTCAAAATGAAAGAATTGAAGCTAATAGACACTCCAAAGTGTTCATCAATCAAATTGGATGGTCAAAGTATATTCATGAACATAACAAAATATTGATGTATGATCAAATTCCTTTTACTTAACCACTAGTTGACCCGATATTTTATTTAATATGTGCTTAAATGCTATATTTTAACTTAATCGTAATGAATAGCACATTTGTACCAAAAAGAATTTTAGATATCTTAATGGTACTGAGACATGAGGTCTTTAGCATCCAAACGTGCCACTCACTTTGATTTATTAGCTATACAGAAAATCAAGTGATCAATAGTTTAACTAAGTCTCTTGCTTTTAATAGACTTTCACATATTCGAAGAGGTTTGAAAATTCTAGATGAATTTGAAGTAGGTGACTAATATGTTTATAAGTTAATTTGTTGATAAAATTATTACTTTATGCATTTATGATAATAAAATTCAAACTTTTATTTAAAAGGTAGAAACGGACATCTAGATTCCATGGTCTGGATCTACAAAAAGTTGGAACTTTCTTATGTAGACGTATGGATCTTTCAAAACGACATCTGATTGAGTATAAAACAAGTTTTTTTGTATTTTAAATATGCTATGATATATAATATGTTCTATTATGTTCTGATACCAATTGTTCAATTTTATTGACGGGCTTCAAAAAGAAGGATGGTGGTCATGATACTTTTGAAAATAATGTTAAAAGAAAAATCATTGAAATTATTGGTAATCACCCATCTCATTTTATTGAAAAATGTTCTTTTAATAGATAATATTAAACATAGTCTATTTAATTTTAGTCAATTGGGTGATAAATGTTATCATATCAAATTTGATTATTCCATGCCTTATTGAGGATACTATATCAAAAGAGATGATGTTTGTAGAAAGTGAAACAATGATGTTTGTGTCATAAACATTGAGTTTGAAAGTAAAGAAAAGTGTTTATCAAATTTAAAATTTACTCGATCGAAGATTAGGTCATGTTTGGATGGACCTACTTTCAAATATTTTCAAAAATTGTTTTGTTAAAGGTAGCTATTTGAAATTTGAGAAAGAGAAAATTTATGATGCATGTCAATTTGGAAAACAAGTGAAGAGTTCTTTCTAACTTAACCAATACTCTTGAGTACAAAACATGTTCAATTTCTTCACATAGATCATTTGGACCATCTAGAATCATAAGCTCAAATGGTAAGTATTATGCTTTCATCATGACTTATCTAGATTCACTTGAGTCCTATTTTTCAACCTAAAGCATGAAACTTTGAATCATTTAAAAGAGTTCAAAACGAAAGTGATACACTATCATATGTTTGAAGTGATCATGATGGAGAATTTGATAATATGATTTTGGTGATTTTTGCAAATTGATGGCTATTTCTTGGCTCCTAGAACTCCTAAAAAAATGGTGTTATAGAAAGGAAGAATCCACATCACAATAAATGACTAGGATTATGCTAAATGAAAATAATTTACTTCATTCAAATTGATTGGTGGCAAATGCATTATCTTAAACACTATAGAAAATTTAGGAATTATCAAAGAATTCGAAAATGTGACCAAATTAAATTCATACTAAATGTCTTAATTCTATGTGCATAATTGGTTGGACTTTATATAAATTTCGTCCAAATTATTATACTTTCATCATTACATCACTCATGCTTTGATTTATATTTTTACTATATAATGATGATTATCCTCTTATTTAAACTTGCATATATTTGACATCTTGTGCTTAATTGAGGGGGAATATATTATTTTTTATGGTTGATTTAAAGCGTTGATCTTATATTACATACTCTTCATCTCATATGTTCTATATTTTTTTTGTTTATTCTACAAGGAAAAATTGAGAAAGATGGATTTGAAAAGCATTGAAATATGAAAATCTTCTATTGTTTCCTAAGGTCATATTTTTTTATCATAAATGTTATATCTTCTTGCTTATACCAAAAGGGAAAAATGAAGTGAGATGAATATGCATGCTTTGAATTGAAATATAAATATGTTTAGAATATATGAACATGGGAGGAAGAGTGAATGTACGCTTTGAATTTATGGTTTTTAATTTGCAAAAGATAGGCAGAATATAAATTACTTGATAAATTTATAATGTATGTTCCTTTGATATAAATGGTTTAATCTTACCTTGAAAGTCATCTTGTTTGTCATAATAAAAAAGGGAGAAATTTTTGACATATGGTCGACTTCATCCTCAATGTTTTGATCATAACAAACAAGATTAATATTGTTTCTAACAATTTATTTAGAGTGATGATAGTTCAATGTTAAAATCAATCAAGCATTATATATCGGACATGAAATGAAGATTAAAGTAGAAGTTAAGCATTCAAGTCAAATTATTCAGGATGAGAGCTTAAAAGATAAATGCCATAAAAGATCAAGATATCAAAAAAGAACAAAATCAAGAGCATAAGAGATGGCATCAAATAAAGATCAAGACAGGAAGTTTAAGAGCCGAACATGAAAAAAAACTTTGAAACAAGATCAAAGACTAGGCCTTCTAGATCATTTGTAAAGGTCTAACACTTTGATCTTTAGTAATGAATGATAATAGATCAAAAATCATTTTGTGCACGAAAAGTTATTTTCATGATCATTTGCATAAAATATTTTAATCAAAAGTAAGATTGATTTTTTAATAGCTAAAAAATCATTTTGTGCACGACAAGTCATTTTCACTATCACTTGCATAAAATATTTTAATCAAAATAAGACTAAGTTTTCAAAGTCATACTTAAACTTATATCACAATTAAAAAAAAAAAGTCAATGGTCAGATTTATTAACCGTTCTGATTTCTAGCGCACAACAGCTAATTTGGTCGTTCTGTTCACAAAAGGACGTCCGAATGGGTCATCTGGTTGGGTAGAATTTTTTTCGTTTTGATTGTTGTAAATACCACTTCACATCATTCATCACATCTACTATGAAGAGAGCTTCCTTGCGAAATATGTTTGTGAAAAATTTTCTTTGAGCTTACATTTTTATTTTGATTTCATTTATTTTTTCATACGATAAACTTTGGTTGCTGAATAAAACAGCTCTCATCAATTTCTCTCATCAAAGTTTTTCATCTCTTTTTATTCTTAACTTATTTATATCAATATTAAAAGGGAGATATATTTTTGAAGAAGATCTTTGCACTTATATTGCATAAATCTTTCTACTTTGATTGATTGAATCAAATTTGTGAAATTGTCATCCATAAAGTTTCTAATTTCTCTCTTAGTACTTAATTTATTTCAATCATTCATTAAAAGAGAGATATTTTTTGAGAAATTTTTTTGAACTTACAGTGTATTTTTTTTCTATATCTTCTCATTGAAAATTTTGATTGATTGAATCAAATTTGTAAAATTATTATATTTATCAAAGTTTCTTATTTTTCCTCTTAGTATTTAATTTATTACAATCATTCATTAAAAGAGAAATATTTCTTGAAAAGATTTTTTTTTTTGAACTTACATTTCATTTACTTATTCATAATCTCTTCATTGAAACACTTTGATTGATTGAATATAACTTTTAATTATCATATTCATCAAGGTTTTTTATCTAACACTTGAGCTATAATTTATTACTATTCATTGAAGTGTTAGCCTCCCTTAGTACTTAATTTGTTTTCTATTATTTATCAAGAGAGGATTTTATTGTAAAATCACTTTGATAAAGTGTAGGCCATATTGAGGTCCCGTAAAGCTCAATAATGTGGATCGTGTTGAGGTCCCGTAAAACTCAACATTGTATAAGAATCGATGGTCCTTACTTGTCAGTCACCGAAAGCATTTAAAGGGTTAGATTGCACCAAAAGTCAATCAATATAGTGAAAAGGCCTTGCTCGTGCCGGAGAGCTTGGTAACTGAAGACGGAGATCACTGTCCGAGATCAAACCTTCACAATTGTATCCTTTGCACTCTCTCTCTCTTTCTCTTTTATTTACTGCTTTAATACTGTGCTCATTATTTGTTCTTATTTGACTTCTTATGTGTATTTATTTGTGCATATTTGTCTAATTGTTTCATTTGCTATCACATTGTTTTAAATTTAGAATTAATTTTCCAAGAAGTCTTGAACCCTCTTGGTTAGCTATTTTTTGGATTTTCACCCCTGTACGATGAATTCTGCAAAATTTTATCTTTTTCTCTTCAGGAATGGATGCACTTTGCCTGCAATTGTAGAGGGTCTGGAAAGATCACATGAACGTAGCTTTTGGATTTGACAAAGTGTAAGTATTCTTACTTTGATAGTCTTTTCTCGGTACATATGTTGACGCTTTCACCTTGAGAGTTCGGCTTAATCTATCTTCTTTTAGTTTTCAAGGTATCCTCTGTTTGGATTCTGGACTGTATTACACCTACCAGCTAATGACAGAGTGTAAGGTTTTTGTTTGCAGACATCCCACCAAAAAGAAAGTTTCCATTAACAACCTATTCTTCAAGGCATCCCTAGCCTTCTCATCCGAGATGGTTTTGTAAGCGATTAACTAAGTACAAAATTGGGTGAAATAGATTTTAAGAGATTTTCATTCCTCCGACTTGATGTTATTTAACCTTAGCAGATGTCTATGCTATTCTACTTCTTATGAACACTTCCAAGAAAGCTTGCTTCAAGTATGGCCATCTTCTAATTGAGCTTAACCACAATTTGTTGTACCATAGCTTAGCAAGTGCATCCAATGTCAGATGAAAACTCTGATATTTAAGTGTAGAGCTCACATTTTTTAGCCTCATCCACGTCATGTTGAATTTTATTCCTTGTGGGATGATACACATAACTCATCATGTATTATATGTCGACGATCTCGTACATTTGCGGGATTTCACTGAACAAATTTTTAGCGTCATTGTCGAGTAATAATTTATTTAATTTAAATTTATTAGTTATTTTTAGATTCGAAGTTTTTTTATTCATTTGTTTTAGGCTATTTATTGAACAAACCAAGTCTCTTGTTTTGCTCATTTTAGGAAATTATAGTTTATGCAAAATTTTGACGAGATTGAGCTTTTTTCGATAAATCCAAAAATCGAAATAACTCTCAGATAATGAATAAGAGTAGTGGCGAGTGAGAGAAATGACATAAAATCAACATCTAAATGAAATTAATAACCACTTACCACTACTTTAGCCAGATCAGCCAAGGGCAGTAGCAAATCAAGGAGGATTATGTCAATCCCATTTCGGCTCCTTTGCAACCAGCTATCATAAATAAACCTT
Source organism: Olea europaea var. sylvestris (assembly GCF_002742605.1). NCBI lineage: Eukaryota > Viridiplantae > Streptophyta > Magnoliopsida > Lamiales > Oleaceae > Olea > Olea europaea. The sequence goes on along the minus strand of NC_036256.1, from coordinate 4,825,924 downwards.
TTGAACAACCAACTTCCATATTAGACTTGACGTCATCAATTTTTTCAAAATCATCAAGACATTAGGTTCTCTGGGAGATTAACAAAAAGTCCTTACAAATACATTCAGGCCTTCTTAATGCTTTGTGATATGAACAGCCATGAGGGCATATTTGTGGATGCCTTTGGACTACGCCTATTTCCTCGCATGTTAAAGTAGGGCCCATGGGAATGGTTAAATTCATTAATTCCTGGAAACATCGTTTCTTCGAATGACATGTTATAAAAGTTCATGTCAAAGTTGTTCTTGCCATCTCGAGTCCATTATATCAGGAATGAAGTCCATATTTTCAAGTAGAAGGACCTCAAGAGCTATCCAGAAACATGAGACAAATTCAAAGATTACTTCAGGAAGTGCCCCACTTGGAACATTCCTAAAGAATAAAAAATTTATATATTCTACTTAGACCTAACACTTGAATTTCAACATCGCAGATGCCTTAGCATGAGGGTCAATATTAGATATTCCTTTAGATAATGCCCTCGACCTGTTTGAAAGAATTGCAAAAAATTAGTCCATGCGGCCAATAGATACGAAAGTGCCAACAAAGATAGCAAGAGTACAAAACATTGACATAACTACTTCATTAGTGGCCCAAATGAAAGTATTGACAAAGAAATTGGATAGCCTTACTTAGAATATGAACATGGTACACTAGCCGAAACTAGTTTGTGAAGGGTGTGAAGCAGATCTATTACGGCAATACGACATTTAACCCCCACACATGTAATCTAGCTTGAGGAGGTTAGTTATACGTAGAACTTTCAAAGGCAATAGAACAACTCTTATTCCAACAAATATGATCCGAGGGTAAAGGAATCATCCAAATGTCTCATGGGCTCATAATCAAGGTCAAAAGGAAAATTTTCAAAGAAAACCATTCGGATTCTAACAATCAAGAAAGCCATTACTTAAAGATTTATTGGGACAATGCATGGCAAAGATTGAAAACTATTCTTCGAAACCAAAATGGTTCGATATAAAATTGAAAACTTAGTTGGGTCATAAGGCAGCTGCATTGACAAGCAAAACACAGGATACCCTACCAAGTGGCACAGAAAAGAATCCAAGGGTGCAGGTATTAACGGTTGAAGTTGTGAATTATGCAATTATTGAGGCACCATGAATCAAGCCTACTACCTTTGTTTGACCTTATGTGCTACCTATTTTATTTTCTCAAAGGCTTCGAAGATAGCCTAAAGAAAAACAAGTTCATGTCATCACAACAAGAAATGGAGTTCAGTTGCCAGAAATTTATGTGAAAAAGAAATGGATCAAGGAGAATCAAGTACCAACCACTAGCGAGGAACAAGTGGATCAATCTAAAGATTCATCAAGTGTTAATCAGGAAGAACAGTTAAACAAATCACAAGTTTAGGCAACCATTCCTATCCATAAACACACAAGTCCAATTGGATTTCCACTAATGCTGTAAAATAATAAACTAGACAAAATATTCAAGAAGTTCTTGAATGCCCTTAGACAACTTTACATCAACATTCTTTTCATTGACACCATCCTACAAATTTCAAATTATGCTAAGTTTTTGAAGTAGATGTTGACCAAGAAAAAAAACTACCAGGAGATGAAACAGTAGCATTGATTGAAAAGTGTAGCAAAATCATAAAGCAGATGCTCCCTTTCAAACTAAAAGATATAGGGAGTTTCATCATACCTTGCTCTATCGAAAATTCACATAATTTAAATCCCTTAGTTGATTTCAGAGCAAGTAATCTGATGCCACTATCTATCTACAGGAAATTAGGGTTGGATGATCCAAAAGCATCATCAATAATCCTAAAGCTGGCTAACAGGACACTTAAACATCCTTATGGAGTGGTAGATGATATGCTCATCAAAGTTAAAGATAATTAATTTCATTCTGATTTCATCATCCTCGATACAGATGTTCGACACATGCCGTTAATTTTGAAAAGACCATTGTTATCAACTACATGAGCATTAATGGATTTTAAAAAGGTGAAATAATCTTTAAGGTGGAAGAAAAACAACAAAGTTTTACCATGAATACTCCACTCAAGCAACCACCAGACATTGAGGAATACAAAAGGATAGACCATTGGAAAAGTCACAAAAACAAGAACAAAGAAAGTAGAATAGTTGGGTAGGACAATAATGAAAATCTTGTAATCTGGATGCTCAAAGATGAATTGAAAAATAACTGCCAGTACAGCCCCATGCAAGGTTGAAAACTCTCTTTTCAAGCCACCATAGATATTCTAAACAACAAAGTCAGTCTAAAGACTCTAAACAAGCGCTTCTTGGGAGGCAACCCAATCTTTTTCCATTTTATTTATTCAGTGGTTATACATTATTTAGGATTTTTTTTCACATTCTTGTGTGTTTAAATTAGTTCAAGCATCTTCATCCATACTTTAGGATAATTGATTGTGTGAGCAATTCATTTAAGTTCATGGTAGCGCTTACATTAAGTTTGGGGGTTCAATAGAGGAAATAGGTGATTTTATCTGAATTATAAGTTAGAATAGAGTTTTAAACTGCTCTATCACATTTGATCCCTTCTAACATTGTGTATGAAGCATGACCTTATAGGGAAACAATTAGACAAATGCACATGACAGGTTGAGGATATGCATATCAGAAATGAAACCATACACGGCAGATTGGAGGGCATGAATACAAGAGAGGAGGTTATGTGCAGCAAATCACAGGATATGCACAGATAGATTGATCGGATGTGTGTTATGATAGGGGACCTTTACTCTCGATCCACTCATCTGCCGCCATCTACGTTGGAGCCATCTAGTTCTAGAGCTTAATTTCATTCCATCAACTACCCACAGATTGATTACTAGGGAAGTACCTGATCCTTTCTTTGCTCTTACCTTTTGTTTATGACTCGCGTTATTTCTGGACATTGAGAACAATGTCTATATCAAGTTTAGGATGGGTATTTCATCAAGCCTTTTGTTTTAAATCGTTGCATGCTTGTGTGAAGAGAAAAATTCAAATTCGAAAAATAATTTACTTTTCAGTTTTCTGACTTCTTTTATATGTTGTTGCATGCTTGTGTGGGTCGGATAATGTACTCATAATGATGAATATATTGCAGCATAGAATTGGGCTGCAAATTATGGATAAATTATGTGTTAAATTAATTATGCTTATTTATGTGAAACCAAATATTTATGAGCACTAAATTCATGTTTTATGTTATGATTTTTTTTTTTTTTATAATTCATATTGAGGAATAGGTGAAAGTTAATAGACCTTAGATGCTTAACCTAAACATCAATAATGTTAAACATCCTTAAACAAATTTTAGGATAGTTTGAAGATGATTGAGCTATTCTAGGGAGACATAGAGACAAATGTGGATTCAATGTGTACTAAGTGTGTGGATTGTCTGAAACTAATAAGATGTTGGAAGTCGATTTTTGAGAACAAGCATTTAATAAGAGGCATTGTTCTAATCATTGAAAAAAAAGGTGTTGTCTTACCGTGAAACTTCTCTTCGTAGATTTTTATGACTCGAGTGATTAAGCATGCAATGGTATCTAAAAATTTGGTGCTCCTGTGGTTATCTGACTTGGGAGTCATCGACTAAAAGCTCATCACAAGGGCCATTTAGAAAGTTTATAGAGAAGAGTTCACACAAAAGATCATAAAAATGAATAAATAAATAAAAATTATAGTGTTATATGCCTTGATTAAGCTCCAAACACTTATTGGAGAGAAGTAGACTATCGACAAGGAATTGTTAGTTTCTTTGATTTTTAGAAGCTAAAGCAATCAAAAATAAGGAGAATCTTCTTTTGTCGATATGTTGAGCTGTAATTAGTGAAATCGAACCAAACTAGAGAGGGTGAGGATTAGTATTTTATTAACATTCAACCTCATGTCACACCTTGGGAATGAGTGGAAAGAGTAATGTTTTGGAGTGTGCATTCTACAAGCGACAAAAGGAAATATTTGGCCACAGAGAATCGGGAATTGAATCAATTTATGACTTTGTGATGCTTTACATGAATCTTCACACACACACGCCAGTTTTGCATTGGATAGGTAGAAATTAATTTGAGATTTTGATTCTAAATTTCTTTATAGTTTCAACTTTGAATGTCCATTCTTGAGGTTAAAATCAAATTATCCAACCCAGTTGTTTTTGGAAGTTTTGTATAGTTAGACCTTATTTTGTTTGAGGACAAAAATTGTTCAAATTTGGTACTTCGATAAATGTATTTATTACAAAAGTCGTTAAACTAGAGCAATTATTATTATTTTAAATGAATGAGTCTTAATTTTGTATATATTTCGTTTGTTAACAGCATCTCGATGAAGAACGATGGAAGTTGACAAAAGGAGCGAAAAATTAGCCAAAAGGGAACGAATCCGACGTCTGAAGACTAAATTACAAAGTGCTAATAGTTTATTTGAACCCAATATCGATGTTTAGAGAAGATGTATACTCAAGTAGACGGAATTGGAAGCTAGAGGACCAAGACGACATCAAAAAGAGTTCAAATGAATGAAGAATGAAAATGAGGCACTAAAATGCAACAAAAGGGAACTTTTCAAAACGGTGCACACACACGCGAGACCTTTGTTCCCATTGCGTGCGTGGGAGTAAAATTTTGAGCCGAACGACCCATCTTCCTTTTTTTACCTAAATTCTTATGGAAACCAAATTACACATCTTGGACCTCCAAGCATATATCCAAAATCCATGTAGAGATTGTCCATTGCAAAAGTTTCAGTATTTCACCAAGTTAGAATTATGCAAATATCTAAAAAGTATAGAGAGAGAGTACTAACACAAGATAGATTAAAATTGTAGTGGTTAGTCAAAATATTCAAAAACAAAAGCAATTAAAAATAAATAAAAAGAAATTGTTAAAACTAAAATTAACTAAAGTAGTAATCAAAGTAAAAACATTACCTGACAACGACGTCACAAACTTGTTCACAAAAATTATACACGGCAAGTGTAAAAGTCATGTTCAAGTAATAAAGTAGACCTTTTGAGTCCAAGTTGTCGATCCCTTGACGAATTTAAACTTTTGATTACATAACCTTAATTAATTTATTTCTAACAATAAAAATAAATACACAATAAAATTACATTTTTGGAATATAACTAAAAATCTACGAAATAAGAAAATATAAAAAATCTTGGAAATTTCGGAGGAAAACATGACTGGAATTCATGGTTTCGCTTAATCGTCGCCTAATTAATTTCTCCACAAGCCAATTAACAAGCTGTTTATTTACGATGTTAGACCCAATTTTTCAATTTTAGTTAATTACCTTTCTTGAGCGAAATTAACCCTTATTGAGTTGTTTAACCTACTATATCTCTATATTGATTAAAACCAAACAACCACATTAAATCTTTGTGATAATAACTTGCTGGTTAATCTATGGTTAGGAGTATATCTCTATTTACTACAGAAATCTATGATTTCTACTATTCGATCTAAAATGCACGATCTTCTCTCAATGTACAAATCACTAACACAATCATTCATTGGCAATATAAACTAAAATGCATGAAATACAATAATAGAAACACATGAAAATAAACAAATTAATACCAAAGGGCAAATATTAAAATTAATAAAGGCTAGATTAAACTACAACCGTAAATCCCAACCTAAATAACTTAGCCTATTTTATACAAATGATAAAAAATGAGAAAATTTCATACAATACATTGCAAATAGGAAACAATAATGAAGAAAATACAAGAGCTAAGATAAAAACCCTTTTGGATTTGGATTTTTGATAGCTTGATCTTGATTTTTCCCAAATATTTATCCTCCAAATGTATTCTTCTCGTGCTCTTAGATTTTGCCCAAACAATTACCAAGAAAAAGAAGAGAAAACAAAGAAGAAGAAAGAAAAATGAAAAGGAAAGGAAAATAAAAAAAGGAAAAAGAAGGAGGCTATGGTTTTCCTTTCAAGATGAGAAAGAGAGAAAATGGTTCAATTTACCTTTTAAATGGCTCAAAAATCGTGATTCTATCATGGTAAAATGTTCCCCAACCAATTAAAAATAAAGCCAAACGGACCGTAGTCGCGGTGCTTGCACCGCACCGCTACACGGACAGAGCTGAGGCGTTGCGACGCCACTTCCCTTATTCATAATTTGCACCTCGGGTCCTCCCATATTTACACACTAAGTCTCTCAACTTTGAACTTGTAAATTTTGGTCCACAAATTTTGGCTTTTCTTTCAATTACACCCTCCAAAAATTGCATCACGAGGTCCCTATACTTTCACACTTGTACACTTTTGGGCCCCAAAGTCATTTTTTACGCACTTTTGATCTTTTTTCCTTTCTTTAGCCATTTTTTCCTCCAATTTGGGATTTTGGCCTACAAATACCATAATTACATAATTATAATAGGAATCCGCTCAATTTCGTGAATAAATAACCCATTGAAGTGCCTAATGAGTATGTAAAAACACATTTATCAAACAATTCCAAACTTAAGCTTTTGCTTGTCCCAAGCAGGATCATCTACAACACAATCAAGCATACGTGATAATGATCAACACATTAGATAGCTTGCCAAAAAATATAAAATTGTATAATTATTTCACAAGTATGCTCCAAATAATGCCAGCAAAAATAACTTAAGCTTATCCAATGTTCAATCAGTGTGTGTGTGTGTATCTGTGAGCGCAAAATCACTTTCAATCATTATCTAAATTAGGAAAGAGTTGTCAAGATGGAAAAATCTTCAAATGTACTTCAACCTGACCCTTTGTGATCAAATATTTCCTTTCTCCACTTGTAAAACTTACATTAAAATAGATATTTCTTTTACTTCCCGAGGTGTAAATCTAAGGATTGCTCTCAATCATTCTTTTTTTTTTTCTACTCTAGTTTGGTTGGGTCTAACCGACAATCCTAACATCCAGTCATATGATGATTCTCCACCAATGAGTGCTTCCACATTCAAGCTTGTACTAAGTAATTCAAATTCACTAATTATCTAAGCCCAAATATCAATTACAATTGCACAACAAAAACATGTTTTTTTTTTGTTTTTTTTTTTTTAAATTTTTTAGTCAAATACCATGTTTTATCTCACTCTCTTAAACTTTCATCTTGATCATTGCAGTGAGTTTTAGGTCGATAACTCCACGGTTGTTTAGGCCAAAGTGTATCGAGTTTCAAAATACCCCTATGGACATAACTCGAGTCAAAAAGTCTATGAAGTGAGGCCCAAGATTCAACAAGTACACAATCATTCTTTTAAACACAACAAAACAAAATGCGAACAAATAAAATTTTTGAAAAAATTTAGACATAGATAGCATATTTGGTACAACAAAAATGGGGCTTAGATCCCTAGCATATGTCATTACCTAGCTTATACTTGGTAAAAGTCCAACTCCTGGTCCCTGTGGAAAGGACCAAGAATTTTACACTCTTCCTTTCGGGAAGGGAGGATTAGGAAAATCCTCTTGATTGCAACATTCTCCAGACCTCCGGGAAAAACATGAAAAAAAGGGCTCGAATGGTACGATCCCTCCGTCACCTTAGAATGAAAGGGATGATCTCGTAGTTCTTAGTCTGTGAAAATGCGTTGTTAGGTGCTCCATTTTCTTTTCCCACTGAGGCCAAACCTAAACTTGTGCTCGAGAGATAGCTATCCATACACTGATAAGGGACGTATGGATTTTTGAGTGGTGGCCCCCCGGACTGCCCGAATCCCACGAGTGAATCGAAAGTTGGATCTCACCCGAATCGCCCCATCTATCCTTAGGATCAACACACTTCTCAATGATATCCTTAATCAGCTTGACCACCCCCATACGTATCTCACGATGTGGTAAAGTGAAAGAGAAGAGAATATAGATTGATAAAAATTTTCGAGCAACTCACAACCTACTTCAACCAATTCAAAGTCTTTCCATCAAATAAAAATTTTCCACATCTAGATAACAACTAATCATGACTATAGTGCTCAAAGTAATTCATGATCTTAAATTGGATAAGCAATTGAAAAAGATTAGGCACAAATAGCATATTTGATCTTGCATAGCTCATAAATCAATAGCAATTTCATTTAACTGTCGCCTAATTAATTTTTCCACAAGCCAATTAACAAGCTGCTCATTTACGATGCTAGACCCGATTTTTTAATTTTAGTTAATTAACTCTCTCAAGCTAAATTAACCCAAATTGATTGGTTTAACCTACTAAATTTCTATGTCGATTAAAACCAAACAATCGCATTAAATCTTTGTGAAAATAACTCACTAGTTAACCTAGGGTTAGGACTTATATATCTATTTCCTACATAAACCTAGAGTTTCTACTATTTGGTCTAAAATGCACAATTTTCTCTCGAACGATGTACAAATCACTAACACAATCATTCATTGGTCATATAAATTAAAATGCATGAAATAAATAGTAAAAACACACGAAAATAAGCAAATTAATATCAATGAGCAAATATTAAAATTAATCAAGGCTAGATTAAACTAGAACCATAAATCCCAACACATAATTTAGCCTATTTTATACAAATGATAAAAAATGATAATATTCCATACAATACATTGCAAATAGGAAAGAAAATACAAGAGTGAAGATAAAATCTTTTAGGATTTGGATTCTTGATAGCTTGATCATGATTTTCCCAAATATTTATCCTCCAAATGTATTCTCCTTGTATTCTTAGATTTTGCCCAAAAATTACCAAGAAAAAGAAAAGAAAACAAAGAAGAAGAAATATAAAATGAAAAGAAGGGAAAATGAAAAGGAAAGGGAAAAAAAAAGAGAGAGAGTAGGAGGCTAGTGTTTTCCTTTCAAGATGAGAATGAAAGAAAAATGGTTCAATTTCCCTTTTAAGTGGCTCAAAAACCATGATTTTATAATTGCAAAATAATCCCCAACCAATTAAAAACAAAGCCAAACGGACCCTAGCCGCGACAGTGGCGCTATAGCGCTATGTAAGTGGCGCCATGGCGCTACACGGACAGAGCCGAGGTATCGCGGCGTCACTTCTCTTTTATAAATTTCAGCTCAGGTCCACCCATATTTGCACACTAGGTCCCCCAAACTTTGAACTTGTACAATTTGGTCCTCAAATTTTAACTTTTCTTTCAATTATGCCCTCCAGAAATTAAATCATGAGGTCCCTAAACTTTCGGTACTTGTACACTTTTGTCCCCGAGTTATGTTTTTTGCACTTTTGGTCCTCTTTTCCTTCCTTTAGCCATTTTCTTCTCCAATTTGGGATTTTGATCTACAAACACCATAATTACACAATTATGAATAGGAATCCACTCAATTTCATCAATAAATAACTCATCAATGTGCCTAATAAGTGTATAAAAATGCGCTTATCAATAGCCTTTATAGTTAGTTAGCATGGAACGATTACCATTCATATGTTTAGAGTAGCCATGGTCAAAATACTAAGACTTAGGCAAAATATATTTATATGCTATATTGACAATATAACGACTAAGATCACTTTCTCTTACCTAAACTTGCCTTATTTTAGCATTATCATTTTATTTTAAAGTGCTAACAAGCAAGTTAACTCTTTTTGTCACATGTTGTTTATCGTGGCTATACTTACCACAGAAAATTACATGTGTTGGGCTTTACCTTTCTGGTTTTGGAAGTGATATCTTACTTGTTTACCTGATGTCACGATTTAAATCAAGTCTTTCGAGTCAGTCAGAACTTAGTGGTGTGAGATAGACACTACTATAGCCTTATTATCTAGAATTTTGACTAGTTCCTCAACTTTAGCTTCAGAGATATGATCTATAGATGTATCAATTCCGATTTCTTTGATAAACTTTAACTTATTAGATTCAGTCTCCTTCATTTTCCATCATAAACTAATCTCTCTTAGATGCTCAAAGTTCTTTCATTGCTAAGGACTTCCCTTAGGCGGGTGGATCCATTGGTCAGTTGTTTTACTCTTTCCTTGGTGTGCTTCAATTCAACAAGGAACTCCAAAACTTTACTTTCTTCTTCAAAAATTTGGATAGAGTTTCTTTTTCAGTAGCAACCACAACCCTTTCTTCTTCAATGGACTCAATCATTGCATGAAGAGTAATATATTTTTCTTTTTTAGTTTCCAAATTTTCTTTTAGGATGGTGCATTCTAAATATATGCAACTTGGTCCGACTATGTCTTTACCATTGAATTTGTACTTGTAGGCAACAATTGCAGAGAGTCAAAATCAGACTATAAGTAGTATAAGAAGTTACCTGTTTATCAGCATTTCTGTCCTCCTCGTCAAAATTCAATTCTCTTTCATCTTCTTCATTCCAAATGATACTCATGGCCTTCTTTGTACGAAACTTTTTCAGTGGCACATTTAGATGCTATATGCCCATATCCCTCACATTCATTACATTGAATGCAGTATTGGGTCCTTTCTATGGAGGTAAATGTATTTGCCCTTGAATTGTTGAAGAACTTCTTTTGTTGAGGTTGAAAGTTTTTATTCCTTCATTTTCGATTTTTCCTTAGAAACTTCTTAAATTGTTTGGTAAGCATGGCCATACGCTCATCAGTTTCACTTTCTTCATCATCAACCTCTTCTTCAATATTTTTGGCTTCGAAGACAACTCAAGATCCATTTTCTTTCTTCCTTCTATGGAGATGCAACTCACATGTCCTTAATGAACCCACCAGTTCTTCCACCTTTATGGTTTCAACGTATTTGCTTTCTTCTATGGCAGTTACTTTGAAATGAAATTGATCAGGTAAAGCTCTATGGATTTTCTTCCCAAAGTATATGCTGAATTGATGATATAACTAAGTTTGGCGTAGAAGTCCTTGCATACTTAATCATCTCTTATTGTTAGTTGTTCAAATTCAAGGGTGAGTATTTGGAGTTTGGAAAACATCACAGTAAAAGTTCATTCACGAGCAACTTATAGTATATTCCAAGCTTCCTTAGCCACATTACATGTAGAGATCAGACGAAATTGGCAGAATCCGCAAATGAAAAAAATAGCATTTAAAGCTTTTAAATTCCTGCTAGCATTATTAAACTCTATCGTAACACCCATTCTTATATGCCATTTTCTCTCTTTCTATCTCATTTTCAGTTACGGTGGGTAGTTTATCTCCATAGACAATAGAGTGCCGAGCTTTTCATCAAGGGATTGAACATAATCCTACATCCTAATTTTTCAATATGAGTAACTAATCTTGTCTAGGACAGGAGGTCTAAAGGGTGCTCCGTCCATATGTAGATTTTTTTCTCGATTTCACTTAAAAGTTAACCTACTTTGATACCAAATGTAAATTCTAAGCCTAGATAAATTTAAAAAATAAAAAATAAAAAAATTCATTATAATTATTTTGTTGAAATAGTGGACAGCAGGCAATCAAAACTTTCTACACCCAATTTCTAATAGTTTTGACTCGTACGTGTAGGATGTGGAGTGTTCTAGGGTTTTAATTGAGTGTGAAAATTAATTGAAATATTAAAACTAGAACATTATATATAACGTGGTAAACCTTGAAGAAAAACATCCACGGGCCCCTTTGCTATGGGTAAAATAATCCTCTAAATCAAATGATAAAATAACAACGGTCTAAATTTTGTAATTACACAAAATTAACAAATAACAATCAAAAGAAATTGAAGGAAAATTTCCTCATTTCTTTGTCTCTTGTCTTGGTGTAGAGGTAGAATTAAAAATTCTAGTCTGGACTTTATAGTCACTTCACTGTTGTCCTCGACGACAAATCACCACTTTGATTAAAAATCAGCATTCTTAACTTACGTCAAGCAACTTGATCAATTAATAGAATAGTACACTAACGCCTTTTTTTTTTTTTTTTTTTTGGGCCAAATACGGTTGAAGAAGATGGCTGGCTTTGGAATTTATCAACGAAGCTTCATCTCTATCCGTTCTTTGAAGATGTGGCTACTCAATTTTGTTTCACATAAATGATAGAGAAATTATATTCCAAATTTTAATTCCAATCTTGAAGAACTACTTTAGTTATAGGTAAAATAATTATCAAAGACAGAAATAAAATATTTCTTGATAATCTACAATAATAAGGTAAACTTATCATAAAATATATGCAAAAGATATCTTCAATTATTAAAAATCCAATCTTATCATAAAAGATATACCAAAAGATGTCATAAATTTTTTATAAGACTAATATAAGGAAATATAACTTTAATTTAACAAACTCTTATATTTTCCTTCTAGTTAAATCTAAACTATTAGCTTGAATGATATAAAATGTATTCCCCATGAGCTATATATGTATAACACAAAATCAAATCATGTTATATAAGGAAAAACAATAAAATTCGCAGCTCAAATATTTTGGGCAGATCTGGTTATCATCCACTAACTGCATGTTGAGATCTGTACCTTATTGACAGTTTTCTTGACACTTAAAAATCAATCCATACATTAAGGAAGCTAATAAATTAACATGTAAAATTATGACACCTATTTTTCAATTGTTTGATCTATTGTTTAAGCTTACAACGGTCGACATTTCAAAATGTTGCGTTCAATAATTAGCCAAGTGAGTCCGATATAGGCCCTATTCAGTAGGAATTTTGAGAATTGATTTTTTAACCGTGAGGAGAAAAGCAGGGACCACCTGTGAAAGAAGAAATAAAAGATTACAGCTACAATAGTGAAATAACTGCCAAAAAAATAATTTTTTGGGGTGAAAAATCACTCACAAACACCCCTATATTCTTACGAAGAAAGTTTCAAAGCAAAAGTTGTCAATCTTGATGCATTATACTTCAACATTATTCTTATTCATCTTTCTCATTCTGAGTTGACTTGTTCTAGTCAAATGGAGGATTGTTGAAATTTTGTGAGATAATTTTTATAGGTATGAATTGGAAAAATCTTTAATTGATGCAATCAAAAGTCGCGACTCTTCAAATGCAAATGATGTAGATCAAAAAGTCATGTTGCTTCGAAATGGGTGAGACTATTCAAAAAGATACACTATGAAAGTCATAACATTTTGATAAAGTGCGGTCTAAATCATTAAATATGAAAATGTGTGATCAAATGGTTCAAACTAATTTATATCAAAAGATAACCATTCAAAAAGACACTTGAAAATATAACTGCTCCCCTACTTTCATATTTTCTGCACAAAATCAATTCAAGAAATTAATATCTAAATTCCTTTATCTCTTCAAAATATTCTACTAACCTTTTATTTTGGTGAAATTAAATTTTATCCGAATTATTTTTAGAAATAAAATTCTGCCAAAATAACTTTTGTTCGTGTTTATTTTATTCGTGAATAATACTATCAACACTTTGGTTCGCCAGAAAAAATTGATAATGTATATGTTAATTTTGGAAGAAGCATTGTATCTTGGGTGATAGACATCTATTTAATCCTATAGGACCAGTGTAGGCAAAATTCTGTGTTAAAAGATTTACAATCGCGTATCTCGATTCATTTCATGTCCTTTTATTTTCCACACTTCAGTAAGACACGATTTGATCATATATTCATGCACATATCTTGGTTTCAGTAAATCGAAACTTATACGACATTTTACACATAAAAGATTGGTTATTGAATATAAAGTATGTACCAATTTAACTAACACCACTAACTCTTTTGAAGAGCTCGTATTGCGTTGAGAATAGCCTCGCTCCAATTTTGGATCACTTAAAGGCTTCTGTATTTTCTTTGGAATTCTCTACTAGAAATATAAGTAATGAACACATGATAAGATGGAGAGAACAATCATTCGACACGAGCTGAGAAATAGGATGAAGTATTTATAATTTAAGGATGCGTTTGATTGTAAGTATGGAATTTGTATGGAAAGAAAATAAATTCTAGGTAATTCAATTGCCTAGAACTTATTTGCATGGAAATTGTCAATTAAATGTATATTACAGGGTCATACCATATTCAACAATATTATTTTCCTTATCACTCATGTTGTAATTATTTCTATGATTTCCATTCCTAAATTAGCCTCGATTTCTTTTTCATGTGTACTATATAAGTCTTGTGAATATTCGTTCAAAGTTAATGAGAATTATTTCATTCACATATTAGTTGTAACATGGTATCAGAGCTTTAGGCATGCCTATACGGCTGCACCATGGATGATTCAGCTGCTACTCGTGTGCCGGATATTACTAAGTCGCTTACAGATGCGTCATCTCCTTACTTTCTACACTCATCTGATCAACCCAACCAAGTGCTTGTTGTAGTTCTCAATGGGGACAATTACCCTGCTTGGTGAAGATCCATAACCCGTGGCTTGAATGCCAAAAGAAATTGGGTTTTGTTCTCGGTACCATTAAATGTCCAACCACCGATATAGCCGATGCACTACTCTGAGTTCGATGTTGCGACATGATAATGTCATGGCTTCTTCATTCTATTGATAGATCTCTCGCTGGAAGTCTCATCTATTGTGCAACACCTAACGACCTATGGATTGAACTGGAAACTCGTTTTCAGCCAAGTAACTGAACAAAAAATTTTCGTTTGAAACATGAATATGCAAACCTCAACCAAGAGTAACAGTCCATCACAGCCTACTATGGAAAATTAGAGGAACTTTGGGGTGAATTAGCTTCACTCCAGCCCATAAATCCATGTACTTGCGGTGCAACCAAAACACTTTCTGAAATTTATGATTCAGACAAAGTGTACCAATTTCTCATGGGGTTGAACGATAGTTACCAGCAACTCCGACCTCAAATTTTGGCCATGGATCCCCTCCCTTCAATTGGGCGTTGCTATGCCATTCTCCACCAAGAAGAAGCCCAACGCCTGGCCCAAATCTCCACTTCCCGACCTGAAATTTCAAATCTAAATACCCAAACTTCGATGTCACAGAAAACTTCATCCCATCCACAGCGTGACTGGTCAAGTGCAATACCCATCTGTGAAGCTTGTGGCTGGTAGGGACATCAACGTGAAAATTGTTTTGAGGTCATTGGTTACTCGGAATGATGGCCATCGAGAGGAAAACGTGGCGGACAGTGTAATCCATCACCGGTTGCACACCAAATTTCAGTCGGTTCTAAACCTCCCACTGTCGTGCCTCCCACCGTGAGCAACACCTTAGCTAGCCTCTCAATCAAGCAATATACCCAGTTAATGGAACTCTTAAAACACCCAAATCTCTCGTTCACAGGTTCTACTTCTATTCCCTCTCTTGATAAGTCTTAGGTAATTGACACACACCATATCACCACCTCACTTTTATGCAATTCCAAAAATGCTACTTGCCCTCATTATGTTTGTCTTCTAGTAGGTTCTCACGCTAACGTGTCTAGTTCTGGTGACATTCATTTATCACCTCGTCTCACACTTTCAAATGTTTTGTCCGTTCCAAATTTTCAATTTAATTTATTATCTATTAGTCAACTATCGAAGTCTTTCAATTGTGATGTATCCTTTTTTCCCACTATTCACACTTTTCAGGACTTAAGCATGAAGATGTTGATTGGAGTGGGTGTTGAGCGCAATAGATTATACTACTTCAGAAATACTTGAGCGACTGCTCTTCAATCATCTAGTCACATCTCTTTTGACACATGACATCAACGTTTAGGTCACCCTTCCCTCGAAAATGTTCCCCAATTTATTTTACATTCTCGAGTTAATAAACATTGTGATGTATGTACTCGTGCAAAGCATACTCGATTACCTTTTCGTTTAATTACAAATAAGAGTTCAATGCCTTTTGAACGTATTTTTTGTGATATTTGAGGTGGTTATCACACTGCTTTTCTATCCGGTGCACATTATTGTTGATGAATACACTCGAGTTACATGGTTGTTTTTAATACGGTTCAAATTCAAAACTTTAACTTGTCTCCACACATTTTTTGCCATGATCCGTACTCAATTCAATTCTACCATACGACACATTCGCACTGACAATGGTCAAGAATTCATTGCTAATGCAACTCAGGACTTCTTTTCTGAACATGGTACCCTTCATGAACATACTTGCGTAGAAACACCTCAACAGAATGGCGTTACTGAGCGTAAGCACCGTCATATTCTAAACGTCGCTCGCTGCTTACGTTTTCAAGCTCATCTTCCTCTCACCTTTTGGGGTGATTGTGTTCTCACTACTACATATCTCATCAACTATACCCCATCCTCCTCTTTACACAATATCTCTCCTTTTGAGCAACTTTTTCAACGTACACCTCGATATGACCATCTATGTGTCTTTGGTTGTCTCTGCTATGCTCACATCATATATGTTCATCGTGACAAATTCCAACCTCGTGCTCGTCCCTGTAGTTTTTTAGGATATCCTCCTACTCATAGTGCATATCGGGTTTATGACTTAGAGAGTAAGAAGACCATAATCTCTCAAGACGTTACCTTTCTTGGGCATGTTTTTCCCTTCAAACTAGTACCTCAATCGCCCCCATCACCCATTATCTTACCTCTTCCTATCCTTGACCATCCCATTCCCGCCCCGCCTTCCACTCATCCTCATCATACTATACATCGTCCTGCTCACCTTGCTGACTATGTTTGTCCTACCCTTCCATCATCTTCTTCTGTTGCACACGCCACTACTCTAGTCACAGCTTCAAGTACTGCTCATCCTCTATCTACTTTTCTTTCTTATCATAAATTTTCCCCTGGTCATTTTGCTTTTTTATCTGTTATATCAAAATCCCATGATCCTACTAGATATTCTCAGGTTGCTCAGCATTCCCATTGGCGTGATGCTATGCAAAATGATATTCGAGTACTTAAATCTAACAATACGTGGCGCCTCACAACTCTTCCCCCTAGCAAGATGCCTATTGGTTGTAAATGGGTATTCAAAACCAAGTTTCATTCTGATGGTTCCATTGAAAGTTATAAAGCTCGGTTAGTGGCCAAGGAGTACGCTCAAGTTGAGGGCCTTGATTATAATGACACTTTTGCACCTATCGCTAAACTTATCACTGTTCGCAATGTATTGGCCATTGCAGTCGCCCGTCATTGGTACCTCCATCATTGTGATGTCAATAATGCTTTCCTCCATGGTGATTTAGAGAAAGAGGTCTACATGACGCTTCCTCCAGCTTATGGCCGCAAGGGGGAGACGTTGTAAATGGGTATTCAAAACCAAGTTTCATTCTGATGGTTCCATTGAAAGTTATAAAGCTCGGTTAGTGGCCAAGGAGTACGCTCAAGTTGAGGGCCTTGATTATAATGACACTTTTGCACCTATCGCTAAACTTATCACTGTTCGCAATGTATTGGCCATTGTAGTCGCCCGTCATTGGTACCTCCATCATTGTGATGTCAATAATGCTTTCCTCCATGGTGATTTAGAGAAAGAGGTCTACATGACGCTTTCTCCAGCTTATGGCCGCAAGGGGGAGATGCGTGTTTGTCGTCTCCTTAAATCTCTCTATGGTCTTAAGTAGGCTTCACGAAATTGGTATTCCAAACTATTTTCTGTACTATTATCTAATGGTTTTACCCAATCTGTAGCAGACCACTCACTTTTTACTCGGACTGTTGGCTCCTCTTTTACTATGGTTTTGGTTTATGTCGATGACATTTTAGTTGCAGGAAATGATCTTTCAGCTATTACTACACTCAAAACATTCCTTGATGACCGTTTCAAAATCAAGGATCTAGGCAACAGAAGTACTTCCTTAGTCTTGAGGTCGCTCGCTCACCACTTGGGATCTTTGTCAATCGGAGAAAATATGCCTTGGCTATTCTTTCCGACTCTGGCAATCTGGGTTCCCGACCTGCTACTTTTCCCATGGATCAAAATTTGAGGCTCGCTCCAGATGTAGGCACTTTGCTTCCTGATCCTAGTTCATATCGGCGATTGGTGGACCACCTTCTTTACCTCACTATTACTCGTCCAGACATCTCATTTTTTGTCAATATGCTGAGCCAATTCATGCAGAGTCCTTGGGACTCACACTACCAAGCTGCACTTCACGTTCTTCGCTACCTGAAGGGATCCCCAGGTCATGGTTTATTTTATTCTACACAATGTGATTTTCGACTTTCTGCATACTCAGATTCTGATTGGGCCAGTTGCCCCACTACTTGCCGCTCCACCTCTGGGTTCTTTATTACACTTGGCTCCAGCCCCATCTCTTGGCGCACAAAAAAATAGATAGTTGTTTCTTGTTCTTCTGTCGAAGCTGAGTACCGTGTAATGGCGATGACCACTTGTGAACTTGTTTGGCTTAAGTCACTTCTGCGTGATCTTGCTGTCTTACACCCACAACCTATTTCGCTTTTTTTGTGATAATGATGCTGCCCGTCACATCACTCGCAATCCAGTCTTTCATGAACGTACTAAACACATAGAAATTGAATGTCATCCAGTACGTGAGAAGTATCTCTCTGGACCGATCTTTCCTAAGCAAGTCTCTACCAAGCTTAATTTGGCTGACATTTTTATCAAGGCTCTCGGAGTACTATATAAGTCTTGTGAACATTCATTCTAAGTTAATGAGAATTATTTCATTCACATATCAATTGTAACAATGTGTTTGATTGATTTTATTTTTAAGCTAAGAAAATATTATACTTGTCTGCTTAACACTTGAAAATATAACTGCTCCCCTACTTTCATATTTTCTGCACAAAATCAATTCAAGAAATTAATATCTAAATTCCTTTATCTCTTCAAAATATTCTACTAACCTTTTATTTTGGTGAAATTAAATTTTATCCGAATTATTTTTAGAAATAAAATTCTGCCAAAATAACTTTTGTTCGTGTTTATTTTATTCGTGAATAATACTATCAACACTTTGGTTCGCCAGAAAAAATTGATAATGTATATGTTAATTTTGGAAGAAGCATTGTATCTTGGGTGATAGACATCTATTTAATCCTATAGGACCAGTGTAGGCAAAATTCTGTGTTAAAAGATTTACAATCGCGTATCTCGATTCATTTCATGTCCTTTTATTTTCCACACTTCAGTAAGACACGATTTGATCATATATTCATGCACATATCTTGGTTTCAGTAAATCGAAACTTATACGACATTTTACACATAAAAGATTGGTTATTGAATATAAAGTATGTACCAATTTAACTAACACCACTAACTCTTTTGAAGAGCTCGTATTGCGTTGAGAATAGCCTCGCTCCAATTTTGGATCACTTAAAGGCTTCTGTATTTTCTTTGGAATTCTCTACTAGAAATATAAGTAATGAACACATGATAAGATGGAGAGAACAATCATTCGACACGAGCTGAGAAATAGGATGAAGTATTTATAATTTAAGGATGCGTTTGACTGTAAGTATGGAATTTGTATGGAAAGAAAATAAATTCTAGGTAATTCAATTGCCTAGAACTTATTTGCATGGAAATTGTCAATTAAATGTATATTACAGGGTCATACCATATTCAACAATATTATTTTCCTTATCACTCATGTTGTAATTATTTCTATGATTTCCATTCCTAAATTAGCCTCGATTTCTTTTTCATGTGTACTATATAAGTCTTGTGAATATTCGTTCAAAGTTAATGAGAATTATTTCATTCACATATTAGTTGTAACATGGTATCAGAGCTTTAGGCATGCCTATACGGCTGCACCATGGATGATTCAGCTGCTACTCGTGTGCCGGATATTACTAAGTCGCTTACAGATGCGTCATCTCCTTACTTTCTACACTCATCTGATCAACCCAACCAAGTGCTTGTTGTAGTTCTCAATGGGGACAATTACCCTGCTTGGTGAAGATCCATAACCCGTGGCTTGAATGCCAAAAGAAATTGGGTTTTGTTCTCGGTACCATTAAATGTCCAACCACCGATATAGCCGATGCACTACTCTGAGTTCGATGTTGCGACATGATAATGTCATGGCTTCTTCATTCTATTGATAGATCTCTCGCTGGAAGTCTCATCTATTGTGCAACACCTAACGACCTATGGATTGAACTGGAAACTCGTTTTCAGCCAAGTAACTGAACAAAAAATTTTCGTTTGAAACATGAATATGCAAACCTCAACCAAGAGTAACAGTCCATCACAGCCTACTATGGAAAATTAGAGGAACTTTGGGGTGAATTAGCTTCACTCCAGCCCATAAATCCATGTACTTGCGGTGCAACCAAAACACTTTCTGAAATTTATGATTCAGACAAAGTGTACCAATTTCTCATGGGGTTGAACGATAGTTACCAGCAACTCCGACCTCAAATTTTGGCCATGGATCCCCTCCCTTCAATTGGGCGTTGCTATGCCATTCTCCACCAAGAAGAAGCCCAACGCCTGGCCCAAATCTCCACTTCCCGACCTGAAATTTCAAATCTAAATACCCAAACTTCGATGTCACAGAAAACTTCATCCCATCCACAGCGTGACTGGTCAAGTGCAATACCCATCTGTGAAGCTTGTGGCTGGTAGGGACATCAACGTGAAAATTGTTTTGAGGTCATTGGTTACTCGGAATGATGGCCATCGAGAGGAAAACGTGGCGGACAGTGTAATCCATCACCGGTTGCACACCAAATTTCAGTCGGTTCTAAACCTCCCACTGTCGTGCCTCCCACCGTGAGCAACACCTTAGCTAGCCTCTCAATCAAGCAATATACCCAGTTAATGGAACTCTTAAAACACCCAAATCTCTCGTTCACAGGTTCTACTTCTATTCCCTCTCTTGATAAGTCTTAGGTAATTGACACACACCATATCACCACCTCACTTTTATGCAATTCCAAAAATGCTACTTGCCCTCATTATGTTTGTCTTCTAGTAGGTTCTCACGCTAACGTGTCTAGTTCTGGTGACATTCATTTATCACCTCGTCTCACACTTTCAAATGTTTTGTCCGTTCCAAATTTTCAATTTAATTTATTATCTATTAGTCAACTATCGAAGTCTTTCAATTGTGATGTATCCTTTTTTCCCACTATTCACACTTTTCAGGACTTAAGCATGAAGATGTTGATTGGAGTGGGTGTTGAGCGCAATAGATTATACTACTTCAGAAATACTTGAGCGACTGCTCTTCAATCATCTAGTCACATCTCTTTTGACACATGACATCAACGTTTAGGTCACCCTTCCCTCGAAAATGTTCCCCAATTTATTTTACATTCTCGAGTTAATAAACATTGTGATGTATGTACTCGTGCAAAGCATACTCGATTACCTTTTCGTTTAATTACAAATAAGAGTTCAATGCCTTTTGAACGTATTTTTTGTGATATTTGAGGTGGTTATCACACTGCTTTTCTATCCGGTGCACATTATTGTTGATGAATACACTCGAGTTACATGGTTGTTTTTAATACGGTTCAAATTCAAAACTTTAACTTGTCTCCACACATTTTTTGCCATGATCCGTACTCAATTCAATTCTACCATACGACACATTCGCACTGACAATGGTCAAGAATTCATTGCTAATGCAACTCAGGACTTCTTTTCTGAACATGGTACCCTTCATGAACATACTTGCGTAGAAACACCTCAACAGAATGGCGTTACTGAGCGTAAGCACCGTCATATTCTAAACGTCGCTCGCTGCTTACGTTTTCAAGCTCATCTTCCTCTCACCTTTTGGGGTGATTGTGTTCTCACTACTACATATCTCATCAACTATACCCCATCCTCCTCTTTACACAATATCTCTCCTTTTGAGCAACTTTTTCAACGTACACCTCGATATGACCATCTATGTGTCTTTGGTTGTCTCTGCTATGCTCACATCATATATGTTCATCGTGACAAATTCCAACCTCGTGCTCGTCCCTGTAGTTTTTTAGGATATCCTCCTACTCATAGTGCATATCGGGTTTATGACTTAGAGAGTAAGAAGACCATAATCTCTCAAGACGTTACCTTTCTTGGGCATGTTTTTCCCTTCAAACTAGTACCTCAATCGCCCCCATCACCCATTATCTTACCTCTTCCTATCCTTGACCATCCCATTCCCGCCCCGCCTTCCACTCATCCTCATCATACTATACATCGTCCTGCTCACCTTGCTGACTATGTTTGTCCTACCCTTCCATCATCTTCTTCTGTTGCACACGCCACTACTCTAGTCACAGCTTCAGGTACTGCTCATCCTCTATCTACTTTTCTTTCTTATCATAAATTTTCCCCTGGTCATTTTGCTTTTTTATCTGTTATATCAAAATCCCATGATCCTACTAGATATTCTCAGGTTGCTCAGCATTCCCATTGGCGTGATGCTATGCAAAATGATATTCGAGTACTTAAATCTAACAATACGTG
The DNA here is from genome assembly GCF_002742605.1 of Olea europaea var. sylvestris. Classification (NCBI taxonomy): domain Eukaryota; kingdom Viridiplantae; phylum Streptophyta; class Magnoliopsida; order Lamiales; family Oleaceae; genus Olea; species Olea europaea. Next base: position 4,803,659 of record NC_036256.1, on the reverse strand, counting down.
GCGCCTCACAACTCTTCCCCCTAGCAAGATGCCTATTGGTTGTAAATGGGTATTCAAAACCAAGTTTCATTCTGATGGTTCCATTGAAAGTTATAAAGCTCGGTTAGTGGCCAAGGAGTACGCTCAAGTTGAGGGCCTTGATTATAATGACACTTTTGCACCTATCGCTAAACTTATCACTGTTCGCAATGTATTGGCCATTGTAGTCGCCCGTCATTGGTACCTCCATCATTGTGATGTCAATAATGCTTTCCTCCATGGTGATTTAGAGAAAGAGGTCTACATGACGCTTTCTCCAGCTTATGGCCGCAAGGGGGAGATGCGTGTTTGTCGTCTCCTTAAATCTCTCTATGGTCTTAAGTAGGCTTCACGAAATTGGTATTCCAAACTATTTTCTGTACTATTATCTAATGGTTTTACCCAATCTGTAGCAGACCACTCACTTTTTACTCGGACTGTTGGCTCCTCTTTTACTATGGTTTTGGTTTATGTCGATGACATTTTAGTTGCAGGAAATGATCTTTCAGCTATTACTACACTCAAAACATTCCTTGATGACCGTTTCAAAATCAAGGATCTAGGCAACAGAAGTACTTCCTTAGTCTTGAGGTCGCTCGCTCACCACTTGGGATCTTTGTCAATCGGAGAAAATATGCCTTGGATATTCTTTCCGACTCTGGCAATCTGGGTTCCCGACCTGCTACTTTTCCCATGGATCAAAATTTGAGGCTCGCTCCAGATGTAGGCACTTTGCTTCCTGATCCTAGTTCATACCGGCGATTGGTGGACCACCTTCTTTACCTCACTATTACTCGTCCAGACATCTCATTTTTTGTCAATATGCTGAGCCAATTCATGCAGAGTCCTTAGGACTCACACTACCAAGCTGCACTTCACGTTCTTCGCTACCTGAAGGGATCCCCAGGTCATGGTTTATTTTATTCTACACAATGTGATTTTCGACTTTCTGCATACTCAGATTCTGATTGGGCCAGTTGCCCCACTACTTGCCGCTCCACCTCTGGGTTCTTTATTACACTTGGCTCCAGCCCCATCTCTTGGCGCACAAAAAAATAGATAGTTGTTTCTTGTTCTTCTGTCGAAGCTGAGTACCATGTAATGGCGATGACCACTTGTGAACTTGTTTGGCTTAAGTCACTTCTGCGTGATCTTGCTGTCTTACACCCACAACCTATTTCGCTTTTTTTGTGATAATGATGCTGCCCGTCACATCACTCGCAATCCAGTCTTTCATGAACGTACTAAACACATAGAAATTGAATGTCATCCAGTACGTGAGAAGTATCTCTCTGGACCGATCTTTCCTAAGCAAGTCTCTACCAAGCTTAATTTGGCTGACATTTTTATCAAGGCTCTCGGAGTACTATATAAGTCTTGTGAACATTCATTCTAAGTTAATGAGAATTATTTCATTCACATATCAATTGTAACAATGTGTTTGATTGATTTTATTTTTAAGCTAAGAAAATATTATACTTGTCTGCTTATTATTGGTGGGTAGATGAGAGAGAGTGGATGGGTGTAAGAGAGAAAGAGAGAGTGAATTCCATGAAAAATAAAATTCTACTCCCCCTAAAGAAAGTATTTTTCTTGATTTTGAGGAAAATATGATCAAGCTTAATTTGGCTGACATTTTTATCAAGGCTCTCGGAGTACTATATAAGTCTTGTGAACATTCATTCTAAGTTAATGAGAATTATTTCATTCACATATCAATTGTAACAATGTGTTTGATTGATTTTATTTTTAAGCTAAGAAAATATTATACTAGTCTGCTTATTATTGGTGGGTAGATGAGAGAGAGTGGATGGGTGTAAGAGAGAAAGAGAGAGTGAATTCCATGAAAAATAAAATTCTACTCCCCCTAAAGAAAGTATTTTTCTTGATTTTGAGGAAAATATGATTACGTAACCAAAGGTAGAAAAAGGTTTTCCATGAAAAAAAAAATAGCAATCAAACAGTACAAAAGTAAGAATTTGGGTGAAAAANAATAGAGATCCAAGTAAAGTTGTTGTAAAGACACCTTTTGAATTGAAGACAGGACGTAAGCTAAGTTTGGCTCATTTCAAAGTTTGGGGATGTCTAGCTAAGGTTAGGATCTATAATCCTTTTGAAATGAAATTAAATCTAAAATTCACTCCTAGTTACTTTATTGGGTACCCAGATAGATCAAAAGGATTCAAATTCTACTGTCCAAGTGCTGGCACTAGAATTGTTTAGTCTATCATTGCTAAATCTGTAGAGAATGATTTTGGTGATAGTGGGATTTCTACATTGAAAGAATTTTTAGTTGAACCAAATCAAACTATTGTTCCTGTTTTTGTTATACATGAAAGAGTTGGTTCTCACCCAGTTGAAATTGTTAATGAAGAATTGAAGAACCAAGAGGAACTTCCTCTTTTAACAACAATTGAGTCAGTTTCTGAGCCACAAGTTAGAATATCACAAAGGGAAAGGAGATCTGCATTGTCTAGTGATTACATTACATATTTTTTGAAGAGTGATTTTAATATTGGGTATATTGGGTATCTTGTTAATTCCATTACTTATAATAAAGCATTGACAAGTCCTAAGCCAGATAAATGCCGTGGAAAATGAAATGAATTCTATGAATCAAAATAAATTTTGGCAACTTGGCGAACTTCCTCCGGATGCTAAAGATATAGATAATAACAAGTGATTCTTCAAAAGCAAGTTCGATTTGCAAGGGAATGTTGAACAAAAAAAGGTAAGATTGATTGCAAAAAGATTCACTCGACGAGAGGGCATTGACTATAATGAAACCTTCTCACTTGTTTCCAAAGATTCTTTTTGAATTATCATGGCACCTGTGGGACACTATAATTTGGAGTTTCATCAAATGAATGTTAAGACAGCCATTCTGAATGGAGATCTTTTAGAAAATGTTTATATGAGGCAAGCTAAAGGTTTTGTTGTAAAGAAAAAAGAAACTTGGTGTGCAAGTTAAATAAATCCTTATATGACCTCAAGCAAGTATCACGACAGTGGTATTTAAA
>NC_036256.1:4789082-4791283 GCF_002742605.1 Olea europaea var. sylvestris | reverse complement strand
GATACAATAACAGCGATTGGTCCGATGATTTGGATGAAAGGAAAAGCACAACGGGATTCACATTTTTCATGGGAGATATCATTTTTCTTTGGAATTCAAAGAAGCAACCAATTGCCACACTTTCTTCTTGTGAAGCAGAGTATGTTGCCGCAACTTCATGTGTTTGCCATAGGATTTGTATAAGAAATTTGATGAAAGAATTGAACATGACAAAGAGGAGCCACGAAGATTTTCGTTGATAACAAATCAGCAATTGAGTTAGTAAAGAATCTTGTGTTCAATTATCAAAGCAAGCACATCGATACAATATATCACTTTGCAAGAGAAAATATAGCAAGACGGGAAGTAGAGTTGAAGTATATGAAGACTCAAGATCATTTAGCATATATCTTCACCAAACCATTGAAGCATGAATTTTTTTCTAGCTAAGAGATGCACTTGGATTGACCAAGTCAAGTTTAAGAGGATATGTTGTAAAATATACTTGATTTAGGCCATTTATTTGGGCTTGCTATTATTGTAGTTAAGTGAGTCTATAAACCCATATCTAGGTTAGTCCATATTCTAGAATAACTCATGATCTAAAATAATCCACTATCTAGAATTATTTTTGTATTAGAGTGATTAGTGTATCTTAGTCGTTAGTTGGAAGGTAATTTAATTTGGTAGTTGAGCGGTATGTAGAAGAGTCCATTAAGCATTATAAATAGAGGTGCTCACTTGTCATTTGTAAAAAGCCAATTCAGAAATAATAAAATACAAGTTCCTTCTCTAGCTTCTTCGACCTCTTAAAGATTTTTCTAAAATCCTATCCAAGTCATCTTCCCAACAAATTGGTATCAGAGCACAATGATCCTTTGAAGGAGATGGGAAATAGTATGGTACCCTTTCAAGTACCATCACTTCATAAAGACAACTATGACAAATGTGGCATCAAAATGAAGGCACTACTCAGGTCACAAAACCTGTGGGAGATTGTAGAGAATGAATACAATGAACCAAATTATGGTGCTACTATACCTCAAGGACAAAAGATGCCTTGAAGGATTTAAGAAAGCGAGGCAAGAAAGCTATATCTCATCTATCATTCACTTGGTGATGTTGTACTTTCGAAATTCTTGAATACAAGCACATCCAAAGACGCTTGGAATAGACTTCAAACTTCTATAAATGAGTGGAAAAAATCAAGAAGGTAAATTCGAATCTCTACAAATGAAAGATTTTGAATCTTTTTCCAAATATTTCTCTATAGTATTGGCGGTGGCCACTCAATTAAAAACAAATGGTGAGAACTTGTATAATGTTAGAATTATGGATAAAATTCTACAATCTCTAGATCCAAATTTGAGCATATTGTAGTCATCATAGAAGAAACTAAAGATTTGGGGGAGGCCATGTATATTAAGGAACTCATATGGTCTTTTCAAGCACATGAAGAAAGATAAAAGAAGAAGCAAAGTACTTTGGAGCAAGTACTTCAAACAAACCTCACATTGAAAGAAAATAATAGAGGTGACTTCAATAATGAAAGAGGAAGAGGACACAGGTGCGATCGTGATTGTGGGTGAGAAAGAGGAAGAGGAGAATACATGAAATCCAACCATGAAAATACTAGATATAATTCATCTTCAAAAATTGCTCAAGTTCGAAAAATTGCATGATTGAAGAAATTAATGATGCCTACAAACCTTAGATAATAAGTTATAATCATCCTCAAAGAAATATCTAAGTGTAAATTCATAAAGGAATAATCTTCTTGGACAGCCCCTGTCCAAACATCGGCCCTTGTTTGGACAGATGTTTGGACAGGGGCTGTCCATATAGCACAGTCCATTCATAAATGTGTATTTTTACACACTTAAATTTTTGTTTGGTTCCTGAATTTTTTTCAAATATTTCAGTTAAGTTTGAATTGCTTTATGATTCTCAAATGACTTGTATTGTCACTAATAACTATTAATTCATAATTATTTCAATTAAATCTTATTTTCAAAAAATTTCACTTTGGTACCTCAAAAATTGGAAAAAAAATACTAATTTTCTCCAGTTTTCAAATTTTACATTTAAGCTGCTCATAAATATTCTAAATATATTATACATGTAAGAAATAAAAAAGAAGGGGATAAAGTGAAAAAGAAAAGAAAGGCAAGAAAGAGAAAGAGAAAGAGATGTGAAAGACGAGGCAAAAGTTAGGCCGGGGG
>NC_036256.1:4778013-4781822 GCF_002742605.1 Olea europaea var. sylvestris | reverse complement strand
AGAACATTATTCTCTCCATTATAAATTCAAATAATGAGGGTCAAACGAGAGCTTAATTTTAAATGTCGCTACTCCACATTCCGTCTTTTGCCATAAACCAATTGGGAGTCAAACCATGGCATGCCAACTCACACTAGACTACGTAAGGAAAGTGTTAAAATGAAAAACCTTGGCATAATGTGTAATTAGTTTATCCAAAAGTTGTATTGACACACGATTAGATGTGTTTTACAATTTATCAATATTTTTGTGTGGTCTAGTGTTCAGTTGGCATACCCAAAGTAATTTACATGGAAGATTTGCTGCAGTTTGATTGCCAATTAAGTCCCATCAGTTTTGATTACGATAGGGACAATTAAAACTAAATCAAAATTTTGTGAGTCGATTTAGACAAATTAAATTTTAATGACTCGGTTGGGATTGTTTTGGAAATTTGGTGAGCAGGTATGAAATTTTCCCGATGGTACATGCAGTACATGATTTAGCAATAAAATACTGTAGAGAAAATGAATTAGTAGCTCCTGAGTCTAAACAAGCATTCTCCTCCATGGGCCTTGTTGCACTTAGGGCATCCTGGAGTAACTTTATTTGGTTTGTTTGATCCTATTCCTACACCTGTATTGGCCTTCTTAAATTGTCCAAATTATTTTCCTTTATTCGATCCATTCCACTTTTGTTTCCCATACGATTTATTACTTTTCTCAGTCATCCGATCCATTTCTAGACGATTAGAAATTGACTGCACCCGTTGAAGCACTTCACAATAAGTAGTCGTATGGTGAGACGCCATGATTCCTCCAATCTCTGGATGCAAACCTAGTTTGAACATGCTAGCCTTCTTTAGCTTGATGTCCACAAAGTGTTTAGCATACCTAGAAAGTTGTTCAAACTTTCTTTTATATTTATCAACCAATATATTTTCTTGTCTCAACTATAGGAACTCTGCCTCTCTCCAATCCCTCAGTGACTGGGGAAATTATTTTGTCATTATTTCTTCTTTGAACTGTGCCCAATTCATAAAACGTTGTTGTGCTTCTGTTCTGGTGCGTGAAACAGACTCCCACCAGTGACTTACTGCTTCAACCAGCATAAATTCAGCACATGATACCTTCTGTGTGTCAGTGCATACCATGTGTTTATTGTCCACCGTTTTTATGAATTTTCTTTTGCTCGAGGACAAGCAAACATCCAAGTTTGGGGATATTTGATAGAGGAATTAATTTTACACATCTTCTTAGTCCAAATTGTTTAGATCCGATTGTTTTATATATTTTTAGCTCACTTGTTCTAGAATTTTAGGTGCATTTTATATTTATTTAATACTTGTATTTTTGCAAGTGTTTAATTTTTGAATTAAGTTGAAACTGGGCTGATGTGAAGAAACAGGATTTAGGCTAGGCCTAGGAGCAATTTTAATTAGGTTGCCAAGTCAAAACAAGAACAAAATTTGGTATTTGAGTTCTAATTGGAGCTACATACCTCCATTTTAGGTATTGTTCAACTTGTTGGAAAGATTAAGGCCCAAGCCTAAAACTTTTATGAAGAGTCCAGAACCTAGTTCTTTCATTAAAAAGTTCAAATCCTTTCAAAAGCAGAGAAACTCCAAATTTGTCCAGAGTTTACTACAGCCTACCCAGGTTCAGCTTTTAGCCTGTATCTAGAGTTTTAGGGTCAAAATAATGCAAGCCCAGGTGTTGTAAGGCTAAGGACGAGATCAAAAAATTTTACAGGCCGCGTCATCAAAATCTAGTTGGAAGCTAAATAATAAAATCCGCCTAGAATCCTATATTTCAATAGCAAAAAAGGGTATCTTGCAATGTGTTAAGATAATATACATGACGAAAAATATCATGTGGTATGACAAAATCAAATATGTTCGTTTATCATGAAATTATAATCCCTTTGATTTGATTAATTACATGATATGAAATTGCATCGATTTCGATTATCGATCATTATCGTTCATCCCACTCTTAAGTCAACTTGTGAGCACACTGTGGCAAAAAATTTTCATTAAAACTTAATTGAATTAAATGTGGAAAATAAGCTCTTACTATCCAAGAGTAATGTATACTCAAATTATCATTCACGACCTTCATATAATTCTTGACACACTTAGAACGATATCTTATAAAAGATTCTTGACAAAACAATATTCAATATCAACGAAGTATGACTAAACTCATATGAGCTACTATAATGACCTCAAATTGAAGGACCAATTTCACTACTGAACATTAGAGATTAACTACCGACACAGGTAGTTATCCATGTGAAACTCTTCGGTGAGTTTATAATGTTTTATTCTTATAATAAAACGTTCGCATATCTATTTAAATGTCAATACATTTTAGCTTGTGAGATAGCNACTGGAATAATGAAATTATAGTTAAAAATTAATTCTTTGGAGTGAGAAATTGCTATCAAATGGGTGCTTAGTATAATTTATTAAAATAGTATTTCAAACAAATAATAGATCTTACAATAAATAAAATGTATTAATTATATTAATGTATTTACGATCTAAATCGATTAGCTGGACATAACACTTACGAATTAGTTCATGTGATTGGTGTGGGTTTCTGTCAAATTAATGATTAATTTGGGACATTTGTAATTGCTTTCAGATTTATTGGTCAACATCAACTGTTTGTCATTGTTCTTCAAAACATATATTAACGCTCTTTACATTATGGAAACATTACGTCCACTGTGAGCTTCACACTTTATTCCCTTTTTTCTTCATTAGGGAAGAATCCTAAAAAAATTCTTAAGTACATCAACTAGGGCAATGAGAAAACTCGCCTACTACTCAAACAAACCAACATGAAAATTTGACTTCGTGATTTTGAGACTAAATCCAAATTACTTCAAAACTACCTTAATAAGCAAAACCCCTTTCTCTCATTAATTTTAGAAATCCTCGATAAAGTTCTTACGCACAATTGTTAAAAAATGAAAGCCAAAAAATGGTTGTTCTTGTTATGAAAAGAGAAGAAATTAGAGAGAAGTCAATTGATCTATGTGTGTTTTATTAAGAACCAAAACCCTATATTTATAGGGCAGAATCGGGGATATAACAATACTAATTTTTAGGGCTACAGGGGTACAATTGTCATTCACATGTAAATCCAAATAAACTTACATTTTACAACACTCTCTCTTGAATGACACATTACAAAATATCTGTCTCGTTAAAACTTTGTTTGATAAAAATTCAATGGGACAAAAAAAATCAAAAGAAGAAAAGAGTACAGTTATTTGAAGTATTAAAAATAAATGATGCCTTATTAAAACCCTGCTAGGAAAACCCAATAAGATAAAACCTATGCGAAGGAAAAAGAGTACAGCTACTCCCCCTGATATTAATCATTGAAAATCTTTGAGTAAACGCATTTTAATCTCATAAACTAATTTCCTGAATGTAAATGTTGGCAGTGCTTTTGTAAATAAATTGGCTACATTATCATTTGAGCAAATTTGTTGGATATCGATGTCTCCATTCTTTTGAAGCTCATGTGTATGAAAGAATTTAGGAGAAATATGTTTCATCCTATTACCTTTGATATAGCCTCCTCTGAGTTGTGCAATACAAGCAGCATTGTCTTTATACAAAGTTGTTGGACTATCTTTTGTTCAAATTAACCCACATGATGCTTGGATCTGATGGGTCGTCTTTTTCAACCATACACATTCTCGGCCTGTTTCATGGATTGTAATAATTTCAGAATGATTTGAGGATGTAGCTAGCAGGGTTTGCTTCACAGATCTCTATGATATCGTTGCTACTCTACGTGTAAACACATATC
>NC_036256.1:4767356-4768729 GCF_002742605.1 Olea europaea var. sylvestris | reverse complement strand
TTTCTCTCCTTTTTCCTATACCACGAAATATTTTTGGATTTTTAACAATTTTAAATGGATTTTAGAGGAGGTGAAGAAGCAAATGACAGATTATGGATTCATGGCAATGCAGATTTGCAGAGTGAAAAGGAATTTTGAAAATGGGTGAGATAAATATAGGTTAGGTATGTAATTCAAGAAAAAGAAAGTTGTACTTTATGTTGACTATTCATGATTAAGTGATGGTGATCATGTATGTTTTTTTTCCAATATCAAATATTATTATTTTTTAATTTGAATTTTGTTATAATGCCTAGAGATATATCTTGTTGTTATGCCAATTTCTTCTTCGTCCTTTTTTTTTTTAATTATTTTTTCTATATTTAGAACTGTTGCATTTTTCTTTATTGGTTATTATTGCAAAAACATTAGTACCCCTGATAAGACAGTGGTTGTGATACATGTACAGAGCCCGTACCTAACCTAACCCATACTGAACACACACGACACCGGCGTGGGTGGATGGGGTTTTGTAATTTTTTATACAAGTGGGTCTGAGTGTTACTGCATACCCAATCCGATAAGACAATGCATATCATATGGCTCTGCAGCATTCAGTTGTAGTTCAATGTAGACTTTCTGTACGTGCTTCTAAGTAAAACTGATTGTTCACCTTGTAAGAGGTAATGTGTCTAGCTATGACACACAAATATTTGATATTATGTTGGATTTATGACCTTGCATAATAATTATTGAGCCAAGTTCTTCCTGATCTGGTTGTGAGTATGATGTTCCGTTCCTGTCTTTACAATTCCAGCAGATAGGCTCACTTCTTGTCAAAACTCTCATGTTTCTGTATATCTAATTCGATGTTTCTTAACAGTATTCTGCCCAATCGTTTTATTTACACATTGGCATTGTTACAACTCCAGTCTAAGGGCATACTTCATGTCAAAAGTCCCGTGTTTTAGTGTATCTAAATCTCGATGCTTCTTGATTGTAGTCTGCCTGGTTTATTGATTTCCACTTTTGCATCTTTGCTTGTCTATATTGAAATACATTCAAGAAATTGCCGAATCGTAATGCAAGAAACGGCTTTAATGAATTTATATGTCAGGTAATGTAAAATTTGTAAAGTTAGGAAAATGCTGGATTCAGGTTGTAAGTCAAGTTGTATTTGTCACTGTTCTTAATATAAGATACTGAAAATTGTTATCCCATTTTATGTAAACACAAGATTTGATGTCCACCTATTATTGTCTTATTAAAGGTCCTTCTGATGTTTACTGTTCGAAAGTAATTTCTTAGAATGCGTTGTGTTACACGTGTTTGGATCAAAAGTCGAGTATTTTTGCACACATCTTTGTTTATTGCTAGGATTCTTGATGACTCTA
>NC_036256.1:4766417-4766893 GCF_002742605.1 Olea europaea var. sylvestris | reverse complement strand
TACGAAATTATAAACTTGATCTTGAGTATTAACGATGAGTGCATGAGGCATGTGGCTGCACTTCATTGAATAAGCAAAAATACTATCGGTTTCGACATACTATTTCACATTAAAATAAGAATGCTACACCTCTTTAAAGTGACATCACAACCATTGAGTAAAGAGCACATGGTATGATATATAAAACGTGAAAAATTAATAGATTCATGTAGAAAGTCACTAATTAACGATTGTCACGTGTTGCTAAAGAGAAGATGACTAAATTAGCTCATGTGTTTTATCAGATATCTTGGTGAGACTTTCAAGGTTAATGGTAGATATGGTGAATTTGGAGATAGATCTACGGAGGAGGAGGAGGAGAAGAAGAAAAGTGAGAGAAATGAGTGAAAATGAGGGTTTGAAGCTTTTAACAACAGAAAATTTCGACATACCAATCGATCGTCTAAACCATCCGGTCAACCGAACTCCTTTTTTTT
>NC_036256.1:4756418-4759625 GCF_002742605.1 Olea europaea var. sylvestris | reverse complement strand
AAAAAATATAATGATATCCAACAAGATCTCGTGATCATCATATTTGAAAAAATGATACTGATTAAATAAAGAAAATAACCAACCACAATAATAAAACAATTGTTTATAATATCTAAACATAACAATTACACAAGTTTACGTTTGTATGATATTACGAAACGCATTTAATTTCAAATTCGTACCTTAGTTTGCTCCAAAAAAATTATTGATCTGAAACTTTATTCGTAGCAAATATTATCATTGAAGGTTTAAGATCTCTTTGTTTCTGATTTGATATAATGGATCTCAATTTAACTTTGAAGAGGCATGAAAAATTTGAAAAAGAAGTATGTGGTGTTGTTGGCTCAAGACTGTGTTGGATGTCGGCTGAAGTTCATTTAAATTCTAAAGAGGAAAATGACTTTTGATAGATTATGTTAGTCTTGAGATTATTAGATATAAATTATGATAAATTTCATTTTTTCATTTATTTATTTTTATATATTTTTTCGCAGGTCCGGTTTGATTTTAAACCGCAATTAAAATTCTCAAACATAAACAAAACCATTTTGACCAGTTTGGTTTGGTTCAAAATCATTTCGTTGACCAAGTCCACATGGCACCAAACTGACGGTTTCTAAAATGCGATTTCGGTTCGGTTTGACGATTTTTGCTTACAACCCTAAAGCGCACAACGCATGCAAGCACAAATTGATGAACAAACAAAAAATACTATTACCATATTTGGCCCCCATTCTTGACAAATTTTAATGGTTGGAATAATATTTTTTTGAAAAATGTGTGGTTGAAAAAGAATGAAAAGTTTTTGATTTACATGTAATATTATTTTATGGAAGATTGCGTGATTAAAAATAAAAAAGAGAAAAATAATGAGAAAGAGAATGAGGGTCAAACGGGGCGTATATGTTTTCATAGACAATCCACATTAACAAAACCGTCAGTGAAACACACGTGAACAAGATTATTAAACTTCTTTAAAGTGACATCACACTCTAATGAGTAAGGAACATGTGACATGGAAAACAAAATATGGAAAAGTTATAGATCTGTTACAGACTCCCTAGTTAATGACCACAAGTATCACTAAGGAGAAAATGATTAAATTACCCTTGGGCTTTACAAATATTTATAAATTGTCATGGATTCATAGTAAATAAGATATCGAAAAAAATGGATACACACTCCTTTAATAGCAATTCCCTCTCGAGTCTTGTTTCAATAGATTTCATCGAATTAGGGAGTAAAAATCACTAATAGGTGAAAGTAATTTGTTAATCTCGATTTTCAGGTCAACAATCAGTGAACATTTATACAATCCTCCCTATAGACGAAAGTATTCATTTGCATCATACTATATATACTACGCCCTTCTCATTATTTGAATGGAAGTAGTAGTGCGAGTGAAGATTCTAATTGAAACAACAGTAATCTTGGCAATGATACCACGCCATTCTCATTATTTACAGCACACTACTCAGAAATGAAAGAGATATTTATCAAATTTCAAAGATATAAATACAAAATGGACAAAATCCTCATGTAACATAGTATACACTCTCCATTAACCAAAATGCATTATAAGCAATTATTTATCCATTTGCTTGTGAACTGTTGCAACCCCTATTTCAATCTCACAACCGTCCATGCTTTTGGACAAGGCTGTTCTCAATTTCGACTCTTTTCTTCATCAATAGAGCATACTTCGACACAAGCTCTGGGTCTGCAGCAGTTGCAGCAAGTTTGCAATTGAGAGATGTCTTTTCCAAATTGTCCATGTACATGCTCGATATCGGTACAAAATTGCCCTTCTTGTTGCACAACCAACCATGAGCTGCCCTTAGTGCAGCCCCCATTGAAGCCGAGTCTGTAAAAGCAAGAATACGATTTGTCTCTCACAAAAAGTATAATCTTCGTGATAGAACTAGAGGGAAGAGTTAGTGTAAAAAGTATATAAGACATAAATTAAGTTCTTTAATATATAATTTTGATTGGTTATGTATCTTGACCAGCAAACTAAGAGTCACTTTTAAAGTAACTTTTGTAACTTAATTACAATAAAGTAAGTTAAATATGTTTCAAGACAAAAAGTTAGTAACTTTTACTTCTTTTAAGCTCAGCCATACATGAAGAGAAGATGTCTTATGCAGATGACTAATTAAAAGTGGCTAAATAAATAAATATTACTTGCCTGGCCTTTGGACTGTATAAACATTGCACCCAAAAATTGAAGCTACGAAGCTCAGAATGTAGTTGTTTGCTGATGCTCCACCAGTAGCAATGATCCGCTTTGGAGGTGAAGGCATGCCAAATCTTTCAGCATGAGCTCGCATAGAAAGCAACTGGCCCTCAACTAATGCCCGAACCTACAACCAATTTGTTATGCACGTATGTGTATTTAAGTATATAATTACTGTCAACTTCTTTTGACATCTCTAAATGATCTGTTAAGTTACCTCAGAAGGAGGGTCAAATTCCTTGACTTCGCATTCACTTACTCCATCTAAAGACTCTCCATTGAAATTCTCAAGAACATAACGATGGAACCCGACTGCAAGATTCACAAGTCAATCACTTGCAATTATTTATAATAACAGGACAACTTTATATTGTATATTTTCTATTCCCTCGATGTACAACAAAAATAATAGAGATATTAGCCCATTATTCATTTTTGGCAAGTTTTATAACAAAATAACGTATAAAACAGAAGAAAGCTTTTATTCTTATGCAGAAAACTTGCAGCAAGTTATTGAACACGAGAAATTATCTTTCCTGATAGAGAGCATTATACTTGCTGATAATTTAGTAACATAATTGATAGAATGCTCACCCGGAAGAGGAGGAAGAATTTCATGGTCTTTGTAATAAAAGCCTAATTTTCCACCTGATAACCGGAAAAAAAAAACATTAAAACCAATGAAGGGAACAATAAATTTAACCAATTCAGAAATAAATATGAATAACTTCTGCACTAACCATTTAGAGGTTGGGTTTGCTGCAAAAATTTATTGAAAACCTCCCAAGATTTATCCGCGCACTGGTTACGTATATCTATCAAGGGGTCACATGATTAATAAAATGAATTTCATATTTCTTTACACACAGTTATTCCTTGGATTTTCTAGAGTACCTTCACGGGCCAGAGACCCATTCTTATAGCACAGCATAACCATGTAGCTTTTTGGATCCACTGGATTAGGAAAGACA